>NW_020536424.1:21075-89814 GCF_003426905.1 Ctenocephalides felis | reverse complement strand
AAATTCAAAATTAAATCGATAAGACTAGATTAAATAAAAAGTAATGCCACACATCGTGTCTTAAGGCAAATTACTGGAACTTCCAGTAAGAAAATTTGGATTCTTTAAAAAAGATTAAAAAAAAAACAATTTTTTCTAAGGTATGCCAAACTATTCAAAAACCTTTGAAACGTAAAAATATATATACATTTTCATTTTCGATTTCTTGCGATTACTATAACTTACCCTACGGGAATTTAAGTATTCGGTATAAACAAAATTAATTTTATTTTTATATAGGAAAAAATATTGTTATTCTTTTTATATATGTATATTTTTAGGTGTACATGTGTATATGTATATATAATAATTGTTAAAAAGATTAAAGATTTAAATGAATTATTAACTTCTCGTAGGGCAAGTTATAGTAATCGCAAAAAAATCGAAAATGAAAATTTTTATATATCTTTACGTTTCAGAGGTTTTTGAACATTTTGGCATACCTAAAAAATTGATGTATGTGTGTGTGTATGTATGTGTGTGTATGTGCGTGTTTGTGTGTGTGCGGATACAAATTTTCGTCGACGATTTCGGGAACGGATGAAGCGATTTAAATAATTCAAAAAACATTCGATTCGTATTGATAAGGAAACGTGCTGATTAGTTTTTGGTGAAGGCAGGTCTAGCCGTTTCGAAGATATGGGGCAAAAAGTGTCAAAAACGGTAAAACTCAGTTTTTAAGAGAACAGAGCGTCCGATTTGAATAATTCAAAAAACATTTACTTATATTGACAAGATAAAGAATTAATCAAATTTTCATGAAGGCAGCTCTAGCGGTTTCGGAAATCTAACAAAAAAAGTAAAAAAAATGCCATTTGGCGGTCAAAAATAAACATTAGACATATACACATCAAATTATCAGATATTTTATAAAGGTTTTAACAATAAGTATAAATTTTGTTTACATTCCTATGGGTTCCGTACCAATGTTTACGCGTTAGACGGCAACGCGGCGCTTACGCGCTTCGATATTTTGTCTTTATGGAGTTAAAGCAGTACGATTGCTTTGAAAGAAAGTTCAGAACTTAAAAAATATTTCAAAATAATAGAATATTTAATATGATATGAAATTTTATTAAATGTTTCAAATCATTGATCAACTTTTATTGATTATTATTGATTATTTTTAATTACTCGAATTTTGAATTGCAGTACGGGAAGTTCCAGCAATTTGCCTTAAGGCACGATGCCTTGATTGTCTTAAGACAGAATTCCACTTGCAGCTAGTTTGAAAAATAATTTCGTAATTTTCAGATAATTTATCTGGATAATCTATTTACTTGTTCATAAAATAAGATATAGTATTTATAAACATATTATTAGTGAGAAAATGTGGATAGTTTTATGAAAAAATGAATAAATAAAATTTCATTAAAACTGCAGTAAAACAATAAAAAATCGCATTCGTCTCGATAAGCTCAACAGCTTTTATAAAACTGACTATCCGCCCCGTTTCACAGCATTATATTCCGGAACAAAAGCTCTCTCCGCGGTGGGAGTGAATTTACTGGATCGATCCCGACAAATGCCTTCGTCGGCCGTTGGCAGCGACACCATCAAATCTAAGCCGTGTGACGAACCCCGCCGAATTCCTCTTATCCGATGCAAATGTTGAGGCATTTTTCAAAATCACACACCCTGTATCGAAAAATGCCATTGGGGGTGTGATCATAATTTGCATATAAAGCTGTTTACAATCGCTCTCGTGTTATTACATTGCAGATTTTATTCATAGACATTGAGTAATGGTCCGTGAATGGCGACCGCAAAGATAGAGAGACTCGTGGAGTCTGACATTGAACCTGTTGATATGATCGTGGATTTGATTTTGGAAATGTGAAGTTGAAAGCGATGAGAATTCATCTCATATGCATAGAAACTAGTAGTGCAGGCATCGTGCCTAAAGGCAAATTGCTGAAACTTCCTGTACTAAAAATTAAAATTTTTAAAGTAGACTCAAACTTTTTTGAAAACTTTGAAAATTTGATTTTTGAGAATTTTGATTTTTTTAGAAAAATTGACTTTCTAGAAAAATTAGATTTTTTTATATTTTGAAATTTTTCAAAATATTGAATTTCTCTCAAAGAAACCGCGTTGTATCGTAGTCTTGTGGATATACATTGGTACGCAACCCATCAATAATTAACAGAATTTATATTTATTATTGAAATCTCTATAAAATATCTGTAAAGATGTACGTATGTCTAATGATCATTTTTGACTGCCAAATGGAATTTTTTAACTATTTATGTGCATGTTAGCAAACTTACAAGAATTTCATTTACAAATATAAATCATTAAGTCAGTAAAAGGATCATTTAAATTATTAAGATCAAAGCAATATTGTAATCTTTGTAAAATTTGTGACAATATGAAACTAGAATTTCCTAAAATTGTGCCCCTAAAGGCGAATTATTGGAACTTTCCGTAAAGTATGGAGTTGATTTTTTGATAAATATGAGACTTTTGAAAAATTTAGAAAAATTTGAAAAGATGTTTGTTTTGAAACGATTGATAGATTTTGTAATTACTATAACTCTCCTTACATGAAATTGAATATTTTATTATTAGAAGTAATATAATACCTATTTTTTTATTTTTTTTTATTTTATTTTTATTCTGCAATCTATAAAAATAATTATATTTAGCAGAGAATGCTGACAAGTGTTTACAATTGGTTGTTTACAAATTAGTAGATACGCCCAGTGGTGTATCTACTATAGTTAATATATAAAAAAGAAAAAACTAAAGACAAATATAGAGAAATTATATTTAGGTATTATATATAGTTTATTTTTATATATATAATACCTATAACGAAAAATTTATGAAAATTTAGAAATTATTAGAAGACTTCTCAGTGATTTCCCTTTGATGTTTTTGTTTCAGCAATGACTCGATATGCTGTTTTATAGCCTACAAATCAGAGCTTGATATCGAGTTGTACGAATTGTATGATTTGAATCCTCAACCTTGTGGTTCAAGCATGAGAATAATAAACAAAATATTGATCATGAGTGTAGATGCCTTATTAACATATGAAAAAATTATCAGTTGCATATTTATACAACTCAGTAGATATTTGCATATCTTGAATATATAAGTGTTAAAAACATTGAAGAAATTATCTTTGAATTTACTAAAAATCTGTGATGGAAATATGATGTTGTAAATAATATAAAAAATAAGAATTTACATTGTTAATGTCTAATGTAAATGTAGTGAATATAGTACATAAATAAAAATATCTAGAATTTATATATTTTTGAATTTTTAAGCATTTAAAAATATGTGTAAGTATGTATATGAGTATGTATTATTAAATATCTAGAATTTATATATTTTGTATTTTTAAGCATTTAAGAATATTTGCAAGTATGTATATTCTTTAAGATCATGTTTGAGATTATTTTTTCAATATATTCAAGTAGAATATGAATGCATATGTTTAGAATTATATTTACACTAGAAACTTACACTAGATATGTACAATAGTTTTAAACCAAGACCATTTGATTTTAATATATAATATTCTAATAAGTATTTTCACAATTCAACTAATTTAACGAGCGACGACAAATATTTTTAAACTTTATCTAGGTGATAATAATATTATAACAGATGAATCTAAAACACATTAAAATATAAATTAAATGTAAATGATAATTCACGTTATAATATTGTTTGATCTTGAAAAAAATATCACGCAATAAATTATCCAATAATAGTCCAAACGATTTACTAAATAATAATAAATTATAAAATAGCGGAAAAATAAACTATTCGTTATGATTTAAAGCATCATATTTTATCTTGAATATATGTAAACAAAATTAGTTTCAGGGATATTTATATATGAAGACATTATAAGTCAAGGTTTCCTAATTTTATTGAAATGTGTGAACTACCAATTGGTGTATTGCAAATTAGTAAAAACATAGCTATTGCAAATAATAAATTTAAAACGTCAGAAATGAACATTCAAACTATTTTATATAATATTTTATAAAATTCATATATTTTTGGTTATATATTTTTGGATACAACATATGTGATGTATTAGGTAACCGGTTTGGAGCCATGCAGTCTTCCATAAAATAGAGTGACGGTTCAAATTTGCGTGTTTTTTGTCAATAATAATAAATTAGTTTTGAAAATTAGCATTTCTGATTATTATAGACATATATATATATATATATATATATATATACAAATCCAAGATTCTACCATTCAATATATAAATATATGTATATATCTATATTCTTGTGATATATTGGTCAATACATGCCAAAGCAAATTTGCTTAATCGATACCTGATTTTGCATAAATATAACGAGAACTAAAAACATTTTTAAAACAACTTATCTATTAATGAAACCCCAGCTTTCATAGACACATATATAAATTAAACTATATTTAACCCTTTCCACTCGCTCCGGCGGCAAAAATCATATAAATCTAACAATTCGCGAGTGGAAAGGGATAAATAAAAATCTAGCAAGAGTTTTATTTCAAGCAAGATAATTAATTCAATAAACTAGTTAAATATTTTTTCCAGAACTAAATTACAAAAAGTTATAAAATACCAAAATTGATAAGCAATAGCATGCTTTTAAAGTAACTAACCCAAACTAATATGAAAACATAATTTTCATAGGATAATAAATATCAATCAAAATTGGCTAATCAAATTCCTATAATCTGATTGTAAATTAATTTTTCTCAATACATAATCAATGTCTTTTTTATTAAAATAGAATTCAATGATAGAGGTATTATTTAGCTCATCTCAGAAAAATCAAAAGGATTAAAAATCGAGAAATGCAATAAGAAATATTAATATATTGAATTTTTTTTTTTGCAAAAACCCAATCATAATATTTTACATACATTTTTTTATGTTTTTAATATTAATTTTTATGTTTAATAAAGTTTTTTCTCCATAACGATCAATCACTGCAAGAAAGTAATTGCATGGCTAATATATTTATTTATTTAAAATGAAATTATTTTAGTTTTTAGTATTAAATTATTTGTTATCATATAAATAATAAACAATACTGATAATTAAGGTTCGTCGTGGCGAAGGTCGTTAACGCGTTGACTTTGTATGGACGGGGTCGCGCGTTCGATTCCCCGCTCTGGCAAACTGACAAACTGGCAAACTTTCAATTGAAAATATAGATCAAAATATGTTTCCAATTGAAAATAAGCCCATCTCGGACACTGCGGTGTGAAATGGCAATGGGAAATCTCTCCCTGAATCGAGTTGGGGTTTTAACTCAGCTCACGGACCTGCCCTAGGGCAGTACACCCATTATTACTGATAATTAATATAATTGCTGCTTAATATAAAATATTGGTGTGCCCTATTTTGATATACCTAATCATAAAACTTTTTTTTATATTGCAATAAATTTCTATTATTACTTTACATCAGGTAATGAGTGCAACACGTTGCAAAATTCATTACAATAATTTTCCAAATAACACCAAGGCTTTAATTATCTTCATAGACAGTTCTGCATTAAATAGATAATAAATGATATCTTTATACACCTTTTACCTTACACATTGATGAACAAAAAAATATTCGGCTCCAAACTCACAATAGTTCAAGGTTGAAAATACCGAATTTTATAATTAGTTCTGTTGCAATTAGAATCTATGCAAGGTAAAAACATATTCACTTCGATTGCCTATAATTAGTCCATCAATTTGTGGTCGGTTATTAAAAGTCGAAACATAATTAGGAAGTGTACTTAATTAGTAATTAAGATGTTTGAAAAAATATTTACATATGTGCTTCTTGTATTTTGGGCAATTAATTGGGAGTAATTGAAAAAAATCGTAAGGTTATTTGGAAGTCTAGGGTAAAGTTCACGAATATTTTATTAAAAATATTAATATCATATGGCATATATGTACAAAAAAAATCTGTTAAAACGATCTAGTCTAATGCAAGATCTCGCATATTACGCCATTTTATGACAATCAAAATTCTTTTTCTATTGAAGTAAAACTTCTTTAGACGCGACTAGGATGTAAAATACGTACAAATGCAACGGAAGTGCGTTACGGCAGATAAGATAAGAGTCGAGTGCCAATGTGCCAATGATTCGTCATTCGCTCTCGATGATATCATTCCTATACGGGTCGATTGTGATTAGTCGTCGTGTATGTGAATAGAATTCTGTCGTTGTATGCGTACTAATATTAACAAGGAAATCGGCATAGATAAATAAGCATTTTAAAGTTACATCGTAGTACAAATCTTGATTTAATGAAGAATGCCTGAATCAGAAGAATGTTTTACCCTGTTCCTTAGAAATTATTTCTATATTATTCGTAGTTTCTATAAATCTTTGAAGTCATTAAAATGTAAAATATTTTTAGGCAAGACAGATATAACAGCCATTCAAATAATGAGATTACATCGCAAAAAAGTTAAAAAAAAATACGAGCAATCAATGAATGTTTGTTAATTTTAATTACATGAAGTTCTTTAAACACAATTACATGATGAGTTAAGTTGCAAAAACACTATTTCTTTAGGCGTTGTTCAACATAATCCACTGTGTGAATGAATATTATAGAATTTATTAATCAGCATTTACTTCATTTCTCTAATGATGGTTCATTTTTAAATGCTACTAATTACAATGACAAACCGATCATGTCATATTTGAAGTATGACTTTAATTCATTAGTGTTTTTGAATATCATACATATTTTTAATGCTATTATAAATATATGATTTATAATTTATCATTATATAAATGTGTATAATGGTTGACAATAAATGTGTGCATCACGAGTGTTACTATATTATTAATAAACACTATTCAAAATTGTTATATGATGTATTTATTTTTACTTAAATGCCGTCTTGTACAGTAGCAAATAAGTTTTACTTCGATCGCGTGTGAACCTTACGCGCACTCTTTTTTTTGAATTTTGATGGTTTTGCGCATTTGTTTACAATTTTATAAGTTACTAGATTTGCCTAAATAGAGCTAATATTAGTGTATATATTCAATGATGATCACATACGATAATAATGAAAGATATAATATCAAAAGAAATTTGTAATTGTCTAAAGTCTTGCAATAAGATTATAAAATCTTTTTCTTTCAGGCATTTCTTCTGGGTCCAGTTCAAGGTTTCTCAACAAACTCCCAACACATAATGTGTAATGATAATTTATTATTCTGAGTCACTTTTGACTCATCCAAAATCCACTTAAAAACTTAAAATATGATATTATACAATTATTGATAGCGAGATTGCAATTATGTTATTTCCATTAATGCCATAAAGTTAATAGGTCTGTAATTAATCTTCGTATTGATACTAATTGACGGAGTTTTATGAAGTGAATAAATTTTTGAAGATTTCATCATGTCCTTTTATAAATCATATTATCTTAAATTGGTAGATAGAAATATTTCAATTAAACTTTGGTTGGAGTGCGGACTATGTTAGAGTTAATATTAAGAGCTAAAACTTTCAGAGAATTTTTTTCATCAATTTGGAAGCATTTGAGCCACTGGGAGCAAGGAAATTCGAAAACATCCATATTAAGGACCATCCTATATATATAAAACTTTTTTTCAGTAACTTATCTTCTAGAAAATCGATCAGAAAACCAAGCAATAAATTAAATTTGCTCTATTTACAGCTTTTATTAAAAATTAAAGAAGGAATTAATTTGAAGAAAAAGGCCAAATTGTTTTAACATAAAATAACAGTTAATTAAATGCGGATATATCTCCAAAATCATGCGTGTGTTATTCATATAATGCTATTAAGTCATACTATCACGCAATAAAAACAAACTACTTTTTTTCTTTACTTTTAAATCGATTATCATTTCCAAGAACATCAGTTTCCGTACACATAATTCAAATAATATCGAAAAAATTAAAGACGAACTTAACGAAGTCAAATCGATGATGATCTCATATTGATTTATTTTTTTCTACTTGCTCATCAGCATAAAGGCAGACCAGTTTTTGTTTCGAGATTTGTTTTAATATATGATTATGTGTAACATTCTTGACATTTAGTCATGATATGCAAGTTAAAATTCCATATCATTGACGATGATGCATTTTTTATTATAATCAAAATATTAATAAGTGACATTTGCTAAATTTTGGTATTTTGGGTAATGGATTATAGCAAAAGCAAAATTTATATTTTCAATCATACTGATTATCAAATATCCAAAACGCAATGAACTAATTTAAATTACATTTTAGCTTATGCAGCATTTACATCACGATTCGGAAATGTAGGGGTTTCTGGTCAATTACATCCCTATTCCTCAATTAAATGATGCTTTGTTGTACGTACCATCGATTGATTTTGATAATTAAACTGTAGAATATTGATTCCTATGATTGCTTCTGACATTATGTTCAATATTTGGGTATTAATTTAATAGCTCATAGATATAACACTAATAGTATTGATAGCAATACGTGGTTGTCACAATTTGGAGTTAGCAATAAAGTTCAAAAATGCTACCAAAATAAATTCAAAGTACAACCTAAAGCTTTGGCAAAAGTGTGATCATATTTCGGCGATTAGAGTTAATTTTCTTGATTATTTTATTATGCCAACTTTTGATGGAGCTTGCCAACAAACTTTAGTCCATTTCTTAAAGAAGGACATCTCTAAGTCGACCAATTTAAAAAAAATTAATTTTCATTATTTTTGTTAGCGACAACTTTTGATGCATCTTTCCAACACATTTCAGTCCATTTTCTAAAAAGAGAGCTTCACAAAATCGACCAATTTTGAAAATTTAAAATTCACAGTTGAACAAAAAGTCTTCATTTTTGAAAACTTGGACCACATATGTGTCATTCTTTTTGGCTGTGGTCTTAGAAATGTTAATCATGGTTACGGTTCCAAAGTTTCATCAAACAAAAATAATGCAAACACTTAAACTCAAAAACCAAAATTTGATCATTATTTGAATTCAAAGCTCATAATTTTCAAACAATGTAAAAGAATTTTTTTTTATATTTTTTGTGATAGCTACGATTGTTGAATTCTGGATCACTCTGTATAATTTAATTGATTATCGTCATAAAATACAATATTGTATGCAAATCGAACAAAAGCGTCTATGCATTTTTGAATACGATTAAATAGTGATGATATAATCTCAATAATACATAATAAAGAACATGAAGTCATATGTGCTAAACATATGATAATTGTCGCTTAAATTGCTATTTATAAATTTATTATCAGCAATATAAATTAACCTATACTGCGATTTCGATTAACAAAGCACTAATATTGAAACTAAAGAATTCTGAACAATTTATATGATTTTTGATACAAAATGTTATAAGTTAATTTTGTAGTTAATAGTTTGTAATATGCATTCATTTACATATTACGTAATGGAAAAAATAAATGAATAGAAATGTCAAATTTAGCGCTTTTGGAATCTTAAAATGTAATCAATTGAAATATCAAATAGATTTTATTTATTGGTGTCCATCATAGATAAACAAGTATAAATTCGTGTGTCCATTATTTAAAATTATAATTTTTGTAAAGCCTAACAAAACTCCACACAAAAATATAGAGATTTCAAAATTTTTATTGTTTTTACCCCGAGGCCAGACAATCGAAATTTATTATTTTCCTTATCTTGAGATATCCAAATATAATATTGTGATGATAAAAATTTAAAAAAAATTAAAGTTGTTGCTCTGAAATCTAGATATTGCACTGTCTTCCTAAACCTCTTTTTGACTCTGGTTTAAATTTAAGGTCTTCTTTAATTTTTTATCTAAAATCAAGGCCAAAATTTTCAGTACTGTATGAAGGTGATAAACAATTACTCATCAAAGTTTCTACGAATATTAATTAGTAGAGTTTTAATTCATACATATTAGATAAAATATCAAATATTATGATTTAGTTATTGTAAAACAAAATCACTAATTAGTACAGCTTTATTTTAAAAACTAATTGAATAATTACTAGACAACTTTACTATTGACAGTAAGAAATTTTAAGTATTTCTATTTTCCAAATTATGCAAATCTTCATGATAATGATTTCTATAATGCTTTTATTACTATGTTATGAAAATGTATGGAGTTAAAAAAACATTAAGTCTTATTTAAAATCAATTATTGTAATTAATAGTAATAAGTGTAATTAATGTTACCATTGTTTGCAGCAATTAAATGCACTTTGCATATGAAACTGAACTATAAGTTATTCTAATTTTAAATTTGGTTCAGGAAATACTATAAAATATTTATTAATATTAGTCCAAGACATTTAAATTTATTCAATGGTTTAAAAATCATAAATGGATATCATAAATGGAATCATGAAAAAGTGGACATTTTAGCTTCACCAAAATTATGAATTTAAATTTTGGTTGATTTTGATTACTGTAAGATTATGTTGTTATTAGAAGTTACACATTATTTAAAACTATCATTCTTTGTTATAATTTTTACCAAAAGGTATGTAAAAATATAGTTTTGGTTTGTTTAACAAATTTATTTTGTGAATTTTTATACCAGGTTAAAATTTAAAAAATATATAATAAAAAATAAATAACATATAAAAATACATTGTAAATACTCATCAAGCACATAACGAACATGCTAAGATTAATTTATGATGGCTATTAGCATAAATTTGAGTGACATAACATAAAGCAAAAGTTATTGATCGCTTTATAGACTCAATATACCAGTATGCAAATCAAATTTTTTATTTTGTATACAAGACTCGCTTAGGAAAAAATTATTTAGATAAATATCTAAAATTTCAATTATTTACTTGAATCATATGGTTAATTGTTATTTTGTATTTTGATAGGCCTACACATAATAATAATAATAATTAACTGCAGCCAGGCCCAGAGCGTATTGACTAAACTTTGAAACAAAACAATTTTTTTTTATTTTATGCCCGATGATTAATCTGTATATATATATATATATACCGGAGGTAAAAAAAACTAAAATATAATAATCTCTGAATTTTTCATTTTCTGGTGTAATTGGTTCATAAAAAATATTCATAGAGGGATTAAAAAATGCATCAAATACAAAATGATAATGAAAATAGTAAATAAAAATTTACTTCAGAATATAAATAGAAAACTAAAATAAAAATGAAAAACTTTGAAATTTTGTGCACTTTTTAGAATATTTGTCTAATAATATTTCTTACAAATGATACTCATAATAATAGAAATCAATATCATAAATATTATTCAGAAAACCTTCACAAACGTTATATTGCGCAAGCTCGACATATTTTACAAATAATGTTATATAATTATATACGTTGGATAGTATTTCTAATATAGCATAATAAGATAACTAAGATATTTTGCTAAGAAAACCATACCTCTAAAATGAATTCTGATGTCCTGCTCTAACCCAAAGATAAGGGTTAATATTTGAAAAAATTTTGACCAATTTAGAGCGTCCAAATGTATGACCGACCCCCACTAAATTTGAAAGGCCGAATCAACTATGCTCGTTGTCCACCCCCTGGGACCCCCCCCCTGAGAGTTTTTTCAAAATTTATTCCTTATCCCTAAGTCAATACACGGGACATCAGAATTCATTTTAGAGGGATGGTTTCATCAGCAAAATATCTTATTTTGATCCCCAAAAATCATATGAGCTTTCGAGTGCAACCCATAGCTTTAGTCAAACTGTGGCCATTTTTTAGTTATTGTGGCTAATTTGCATAATTTTGATTCATTCAAACTATGGAACCATAACCGTAAATAATATTTCTAGAATCACTTGGGCAATGGTCATAAAATTTTGAAGAGTCCTTCTACTAAAGTATGTTTCAATAAAAATGGCACATTTAATGAGGATTGTGTGAATTGATAAAATACTTGACAATTAAATAGCTTAAAAAATCGAGTAAAGTTATAAGAATCTGAAAACACTTATCTTTAATAAAAAAAATTGAGATGCCGCAGTTGGCAATTAAATGTCTATTAATAGAAAAAGTAATAAATAAACATTTCACGCTGGTAAATATATTGTTCAAACTTCATCACGCGATAATAAATCATTATCAATCGGTTCTCTTATTAATGACATCACAGCGCTGTAAGTAAGTAATAATAAAGCGCATGTATCAGGTATACACCAGGCTGAATAATTTCACTTAGTCATCGTTCGCCCCGAGCTGCGTCAGGTGAACGACTCGGAGATCGTGATCTCGAAACATTTCATTCATAACAAACCTTGTTCACAATAGAGGCATTTATTTTCTGTTTAGTATTAATAGCGTGCGACATAATAAAGTTCAGTCCTAGCTAGGTTTAGAATATCGCACAAGTAGCCGACTTCTAGTTTATATGTAACGTTTAACCTTATTGCTTATGCAAGTCTTGCCTTTCCCGTCTTCGTGTGGGAATATTGGATCGGGAAATGGTAAACTGCTTTTGTTTTATTGCCTAAATAAAACTAAACGATTTTTTTTCTCATAGAACATCCGTCCTATGAGCTCGAACTTCTCCTTTTATTCTGAATTCAGATGACAACCCAACAGGCTACATGGTCTATAGTACAGTCCATCTATATTTGATCAATTGTTATTAAAATTTCTAAAAATGAAATATTTAATTAAAAAATCTAATATTTCTACAATGACCAAAAAGGAATATTTTTACGCTAGAACATATTTTGAAGCATTTGTAATGATAGGTGAAAATTGATATCACTACTGCTTGATATAGGATACTGCTTGATTGAAGGATAATGTTAGAAGCTAAATTAGATTTGAAGAGTCACTAATAACGTACCATTTCAAAATTGTATATGTAGATCGCTTATATTGAAAAAAAATATTTCTAAATAATTACAATCTGCCTTGAAAGGTAATTTCGTTAATATCAGTAATTTATACTATATACTATATATATAATAATACTATCCAGTGATAGTCATCTTAAATTTGAATATAGATAAGATGAAGTTACAAAAAGAATAATAAATCTAGATTACAAGTTAATTTGTCAAATCTACAGGTTAATATTCTTTCGAATGTTCTGGAAAATGATTGAGGAAAGCAGCCCTTTATCAAGTTTATTTGGACGATTTTCTAGATAATCTTGTATTTAGATGCTAGTCTTCTGATATCCTCGAAAAATTAATCGCAAAATGTGTTGGTAAGCGCATAACTCAACAACGCCTGGACCAATTTGGCCAATTCTTTTTTTAAAATGTTCGTTGGATGGTTCTTACGGCGAGAAAAAACCAAATAATTGGCGGGGAAACCCTAAAAAACAGCCCTTCTCTTTTTCTCGTACAAACGTTTTCTAACTAAAACGCAGAATCAATTTGAGCTTTATTACTATTAAGGTTCATATTAAATTACAAACACTCACTGGAGTACACACGATTCTAATCGATTATTCCGATTTTGATACATCTTTCGGTAGTTTGTTAAGGACATTTTCTAGGATGTATGTGATTATAAAGTACTCGGATGTATGTGATTATAAAGTACTGGGATGTATGTGCAATATTGTAGAAATAAATGGAAAAAATTGCAAAAAACGACATGTCAATGTTTGCATTGAAAATAAATGAAAACTATCATCTGCCAAAAATTTCAATTTACTTATGAACCTAGATAATATTAGAATATGTATGATAAATATATGATTATGAATAAGAAAAATAAAATGTCTACATTATTATTGTCGAAAAGCAGCTAAGATAGCCAGAAATTAAAATAATATAAAATACAGTATATTATGTATGGCAATTTGAATTATATATACATATGAACAAATATGGCAAATTAATTCTCTTAAAATATGAAATTAAGTATTAATCAGCCTACATTTAATGCGATGCATGCGAAAAATACGAGCGCACCCCTTAGGGGGCGCCGACACAAGATTCGGATATTAAATTTTCAATATAGTTTTTTTTCAATATATAATTTCTTTGAGAACAACAAATGGGATAGTAGAGATGAATACATACAATTCGGCCCTCATGATATCAATTAGGAGAAGTTTAAGATACAATTTTAGATATCTTAAATAACTAAAAATTAAATTAATTTAATCCAACATGAAGTATCAATATAGTGTGGGATCTCATCATTTTATTTAAAGCAGTTCTACATTTAACATCGCTTGTATTATAAATGTATATGCATTTTGGCGTAAAGAGTAATTTAAAAAACAATAATTATTATTTTTAGATAAACGGTAAATATTAGTATATTATATTAAAAAATTGTAGACATGGGTACAGAACAACATCTGTCGGGTCATCTAGTATTAAAATATAAATATTTTTTGAACGTTTCTCTGATGACGTGGTATTATTAGCACATTGTTTATTCATTTGAAACTTATAGTTGATTACGTTACAGACAACCTGATATCAAGCAGTAGTGATATCAATTTTTACTTGGATTTATAGATCCAAAACATGTTTCCAAAGTAAAATAGCCTTTAGAATGATAAATAAAGTTTCATATGCATATTCCAAAAATTCGAATTAAAAATTCCTTCCCAAAAAAATTTCTTTCTGAAAAAATTGACGTTTTTAAGAGAAGTATCATTGCGACAGCTCATAAAAGTGTTAAGTCCTGATTGCTGTTCGAAAACAAGAATAAAATATATATATATTTGATTATTTGATTAATAGACGCTTGTAAACACTGAGTTCTTGAAGAGCTTTTTATACTAAAAAATCATTTACATTAAATATGTAATTTTTTTAAATATTTAATTATTAATTAAACATAAACGTAGATTAATCAATTTAAGTACATGTTATTAGAATAAATTAAAAATATATTTTTAGCAATAAATTCTTTTTTTGAAATTGAATTTCATCTTATATAAAGTGAAAATGACATAATTTAAAATAATATTATGTTACAGGTAAGGTTCTATTTAAATATCATTTTTTAACAATATTTCTGTTTCTTTAAAGAATTTATAATCAGATACTTTATATCAGTAAATCAGCTAAAAATTAAAAAATTCAAAATATTTAAAGAATATATATCACAATTACTTAAATGTGTAGTGTTCAACGTATTCAATTTAAATAAAAATTGTTCAAACTATTATAAGCCTTATATACACTCGTATATTTAATTATGTAAACAAAAAACATCTAAGGAAGCACATCAATTTTTTTTCAATTAGTAATAAACACCTCCAGAATCAATAAAATCAGATTAATTATTATTGGCATTTAAATCTGCAACAAATAAAAAAATGTATAGATCATAATAAAAGATCTATCGTGCAATCTTATTTGATTGATCTCAGTCTGATGTTACAGATGCATTTTTCTTTTCGTTTATTATTGGTGTGATGATTAATTATTTTTTAATTATAAAAACTACATATAGCGCAACTATCAACGACCTTGCCTGTATCGAATGAGTGAATGTTCTACATAAATTGTTTAGTTGAAGAAAGTAAAAGTGATGCATAATAATTCAGGGAAATATAACATCATAATATAATAATAATATTTGCAATGAATCTATTACGTAGGCTATATCCTATATCCATTATAGGCAAATTATTGAAAATTTTGTGTTTCAAACACAAACAAAATTTAAATTTTATTTTATCATAAAAACTGTTTTATAATAATTTAATTAACAAATTATAATTTTAAAAAAATTATCGTCCACATTTACTACTTAAAATTTGTGAAAACTATGAAAATTATTTGTTTGCTTTATTGCCTGATGTTACGAATATTGATCATTTTGTTGATTTTCGCTTAAAGTTTGATTCGCCTAAAAAAAATTTAATTTAGTAAAAAAAATATGAGTAAAATATATTTAATAGTCTCTATAAATCCTAATGTCGGTTTTAAATGTCGGCTTTTTATACATTTTCAAATTCTGAATCTTCGAAATGCCTAGACCAATCTATTAAGTAAACTAATGGGTTCTGTCCAATGTGAATACAAATTGAAGTTTTATTGAAGCACTCCAATCGATTCATATGATCTCCCAAAAACGATAAATGCTATGCACATGCATACTTACAGACATGCAAACCTAAATATATTTTCCTAAATTATATAAAAAGTAAGAATTATCTCGAACGTATCAATACCAAACGAATTTAAACGTAAAAAAATCTTATGTGAAACTTACCCCTAGTAAAGATTTCTTATTTATTTATAACTTTGTTTTATGGCATTAGTTTGCAGTTTTCATTATAATATAATTATAAATGATTATAATTCATTATAATTTGCAAATAAAATTGGCACTGCGATATGAAAAGGCAATGAAAAATCTTTCGCATACAAAGATACAAATTCAAGACTTAAGTACAGCTAGAATTGTTGTTAAGCTTTTTATGGTATACTTTTTTGCTAATATTTAATTGAAGTTAAATAGATTAATTCCTAGTTCTTCAAATGTTTTGCATATGATTTTTTTTTCAATTTTTGTGGGTTTTTTAATTAAGCTCTATTAACTTTCAAACTGTATTGAACTATATTATTAAAAACTTAAGTTCAATTTATCATCTTTAAATAAAATTTTGAAACATATTTATTTTTATACATGCCTAAACTGTGCATACATCTATTAATTACGATTTACGTAATTTGGAACTAAAAAAATGATGTAAATATTACTTAATTTGAATAAAATATTCACAAAGTTGCTTAATTTCTGTACTTTTTTGCAAAACTTTTTGTTTTGTTTGCAATAAAATCGTGTTTCGACAAGTATAATTTGAAATTAATGAAAGAATTGAAGCTTAATTTGAAATAAATCTTTTCTATAGTTCTTCTCTCAATATTATATTATATAAAACGTATTATATTATAACAGAGCGGGGCTTAAAGGGTCGCAGGTAAAGAGTTTCACTACTATTATCTCAAAAAGAAAGTTAGGAATTTTTAGAATAATACTTGAAAGTAGAGGGTAAGAGTAACCAACTATCACCTTAATTCCTTGCACGACTCTATCAAGAGATAAACCGCCATGTATCATTGTTCATAAGGAAAGTTTTTTTTTTTCTTTAGTAGTTTTTTAGTTTTGAGCTCTGTTATTTAGTTTATGATATCTGAATATAATTTTTAAGTAGACGTGATTTATTTCTTTTAAAATTTATAGTCATTTGTGAGTTACAATCGACAGTTTTTTCATTATAAACTTTATAAAAAACTTACATATGTGATTGGGGTAAAAAGGACAAATTGAAATTATACACTGGCAAAGGTATAAGCAATCAGACAATAGTAAATTAAGTTAGAATAAGCAATTCTACACGAGATAAATTAAAATAATAGCTATTGCACAGATGGTGATAAATATTTCTGACGAAAGTATCAGAAACAAAATATTAATTCTAAAAGCAAATTTTCGAAAATCAACAATTTTTATAATTGAACCAGTTTCCGTAGGACTTTAATGATTTAGTATATTCATTAAGACCAGTTACTCTATCGTTATACCAAGTAAATCGTCTAATTTTACTCAAACTTTGATGAATTTTTAAAATTAAACTACTCATCGTAATATTTTAGTAAATTCTATAAGACCATGATATATCGCCAAATAAAGTTCCATGAAAATCGGCTTTAATTTTTTTTCAGGAGCTCGCCCGCAGGTCAGCGGTTAAGAGCGACGGGACTTGTTTCAGAGGTCCCGGGTTCGATACCCACTTCGAGCAGCCTGTTGTCAGGCAGCAGTGACAACGATTTTCACTTGAAAATATAGATAGCAATATGTTTCCAAGTAAAAATAGCCCCTGCTCGGCATTGCTGCACACCAATAAAATGTCAGCCCTATTAGATTAATTCTAATAACAAAATCATCAAATATGGATAGATTAACCATTGGGTTACCATCTAAAATAAATACGAAGTAAAGAGAAGTTTCAGCCCAACAGCTTATAGGACGTAAGGTTCTGATTGCTGTTCAAAAATATATAAAACAAAAAAATTTTTCAACAGTTCATTACAAGAAAACGGCTCGGTAGATTTTTCCTTAAAACTTATCAGTATCATTCCCAACTAATATTTTTCTAACAGTTTTTTATTTTTTCAAATCGATTCTGTGGTATGAGCTTAAATGTAGACTAAAAGTTTACCACTTTTTTCCAATTTACAAAAGAGATGGCTCGACCGATCGCTGCACAAAACTGAAAAACACTAGTCCCATCGAGATACATCAAATAGCTTTTAAATTTTTGAAATCGGTCCAGCCGCTTTTGAGAAAACGTCGATTTAGGCCAAAAAATCTGTTCACACACACAAACACATACTTTTTCGAAATTTTGTCTCATTCGATTCAGAATGGCTTGAAATGTCGAGAAAACCTAAAATTAGCGAATCAGATTTTTTGATGAAAAACAAACTTTAGGAAGTTAAAAATATAATAAATTTCTTATATTCTTATATAATATAATTATATTTAAAAATTGCGTGATATATAGTTGTATCTAATTATCAAATGAAGGCTATAAAATATCGTTTTATAAAGATGTCTTAAATTTATAAAAATATCAAAAATTAAAAAATAAAATTAATTATGTTAATTTTATATGCATTGCGTATAATCCAAAAACCGCACTATCAGCGTCAATCAATCGATTGATTCCTGATGAGCTATTTTTAACCCGGTCCCTAGTATAGTAGTGTTTTTCGGCTAGCATCCGGGTGATCCGGTGCTACCGATGCCGACCTTGTTTGCGTTCTGCTGATTCCGATTCAGACGTAAGAAGTCCCCCGCGTATGCGGTATAAATACCAGGACATGAGCGTAAATCACATCAGTTAGTGTTGTTCCACCTACAGATTCAATATGAAACTGGTAAGTCTATTATTTTAAATAATTGTCGGTTTCGTAACACCCGTTTCGAATCGTACAGGAACGAGGGACGATTGATGGATTTGAAATTGAAGAATTTTGTGACAAAGTGTTTTGGGAAAAAAGGATGGGTTCAATATGTGCAGTTTGGGTTATATAAACGGATCATCTAAAAGGATAATTTAAATAACATTTTTGAGTTGCAATCTCTAGAACGATACTATACGACTGATTATGCGTGGTATAAAGTGCTCAATTTTCATTAACTATTCGTAACAGTTATACAGCTAAACTTTTGAATAATCCAAACTTCATTTCATTTTTACTAGCAATGCAAAATTAAATTTTGCAAAATTAAAATTGAATTTAAAATTATATTAAATATATTTAAAAAAAAAATTCTATTTGAAAATTTCCAATTTAAAAAGATCATATTACATTTTCCACTGTAATTATTAGTCAGTCATTTATTAACTTTTTGTAGGGTAGTTATAGAAATGAGCCAAAAATCGAAAATGAAAATTTTTGCATATCTTCACGTTTTGAAGGTTTCTGAACATTTTGACATTTCTCAGAAAAAATTGATGTGTGTGTGTGTGTTGTATGTCTGCATTTTTTCGTCCACGTTTTCGGGCACACGGATCAACCGATTTGAATGGTTCAAACAAAATCGATTCCTATTGATAGGGAGATGTGCTGATTAGTTTTTGGCAAAGGCAAGTTCAGCCGTTATGGAGATACGGAGCAAAGAGTGCAAAAAATACAAATCGATTTTAATTTTAATTCTGACAAAAGTTCTAAATCTCACTTATATACTTATATACTAAAACAAATAATTTCAACTTTGCAATTCAGTTTATATAATTCTTATAAATATTAGACAATTTTGCAGTATTTATAATAATCTATTTAAAAACATTTAATATTCCTCATACATTTCGATACGGTGAAAGTTCCAGAAATTTGCCTTAAGATACGATGCCATACATCACTAGTTAAAATAAAAGTTCACGGTGATACACGGAAATGCGATCAAAGTACGATCTATCGATTTAATCTGTTTTTCTGAATCACTATGTATTAAAAATATAAATCATCCCCATATACATTTATTAACTTCAACTAGCACAAATATTAATTTTATCATTTATTTTTATTACTAAATTTACTTCCTATTAAACGGGCAAACGAAAGCATGTTTTATTACTGAAAATCTTACGGGCATGGATCAATTAGTACACCTAAAAAAACGGACAAAAATTACAAATACTTTAATAATAAGATCAACATAAGTAATAAAATACTTTGTACAAATATACAAATAACTAGAAAAAAATCTAACTTAGATCATTTTTTCAGTATAAAAACCTTAATATTCCGATCAAAATGAGAATGATGTCAAAAATTTTCCATTTTTTTTAAGAATTACTCAATGTAAAATTAATATTTGCTCTTAAAATTATTGCATACGTTAACAATTGATTTCACGTAACCGCACGAATTCACTTTTATTATACAACATAAAAAAATAATTAAGTTGTTTTCTATAGATAATATTTTCTCATTTAATAGCAAATCCATCTTCAGTTGCTGCGTTTATTACCCGTAATAAAATAATATACACGTTATTTGCAAAGTAATACTAGAATATCAAAGTCAGTTGCTATTGAAATATGAAAGATATTTGTAGTAAATTATTAATATATTAATATATGCAGTTACAAATACTACATTTTAGATATCTTTTTGCTAAACACGGGTTTTTTTGCTCAGTGAATTTTTGAGGAATTTCCAGTATTTTTGAGTAAACCGATTCAATGCTGAAAGCCAAAAAACCAAACAACATAAGCCAACTGAGGTCCTCAGCTACAACAATCTTACTTTTTGTGCCCAAATTAGCTATTTGTCAATACCCAAATCTTTCTCATGCACATGTATACACTTCTTTCTATCTTCAACTACCTTGAGCTTTAATATAAAAAATTAGTAAACATTTTCACACGTCTTGCCACTTCAATTATCCATACAAAAAATGATCAGCTTGATCAGGTGTAGGGCTGAATCCTAAAAACTAAATAAGACCCATTATCCAAAAACGAGAAATTGCACTCAATTTTTCAACTTATTTTTTTCTCTTTTTTTCAGGTTTTGGCAGTTTGTCTCTTAGCCTGCGCTTGCAGCGCCGATAAATTAGACAGAACTTATCTCCCACCAGCATCCGCACAAACAGCCGGTGGTGACGGACACTCTCTGCAGGCACCAGTGCATCATCCGTCCACAGAATACAATGTAGGCCGATTCAATGCCGAAAGTCACCACCAAAGTCATCACCAGCAACAGAAACCTGTAACTGAGGTTCTCAGTTACAACAACGACAATGCTGGAGATGGCACCTACCAATTCGCGTAAGTGAAAAGAATTTTTATATTTGTAATTTTTTTCTTAGAATTAAATATATTTTTAGCTCTTTTGCTATCAGTTACAGCATCGTGACTGAAAATTTAAAGAAAAATGTCAAAAGTTTGATCACCACTTTATCAAATTTGGAATTTACCAGCACCATTCAATAAAATGTAGTACTTTCTATAACAGCATATTTATAAGTTTGCAAGAACAATTTTCGGTCAGATTATGTGATCGTTTTAATAATCTTTCGCGAGATATGATTATTTGTAGATCGGTTATGTGATGATCCTCTTGTTTCAATAATCTCTCGCCAAAAATAACTATTTGTAGATCATAATCTCTAAAAGTCTTTTAGATGTCTTCATCTAACAATGCCAAGGTCAGTTATTATAAAAATATATTTTAGTCAAAATTTGGAATATAAAATAATTATCAAAATAAATTAATTGCTTTCTAATTATTGCCAGTCACTTACTCAGTACAATGAATGACTATATACATAAGGCAAATTTATAATCACAAACGAAACTATAATTTTTTTTGTAAAATTACAGAAAGCCAGTGGTCACAAATTAAACTTTAACTGGGTACCATAGTTTTTTAATTGTCATATGAATTTTAGTAACTACTAAAATTATTCAATTCACAACATAACGACAGTCATTTTATTGAAGATTTGAATTTGATTTAGTATTTCATTTCCGTTCATAAATTTTTCTCCGGATATGCAATTTCTATATATAAATCGTTAAACTCATCATTATAGAAAAATCATGTTTGTAGCTGCTGCAAGAATCGTTGCACATAAAAATTGCAATTTTGCATTCTGCCGAGCAGTTTCGCGAAGCATTCGGTCGAATCACTAGAGATTTATTACATATGTAATTCTTACGTGAGATGACTTTAACTGCATATTCGAGAACGGAATTCCGTACCATACATTTATGTACATATATTATTGACGGGAAAACCTTTGGGAAGAATAGGTTCGAATAAATACATTTTATAGATTTGTTCAACAATTTACGATCGTGGGACTAAATGTCACTAACATTGTTTGCGATGATAATGAACTCGAACTTTAAAGTTTAGATACAAAAACTTGATAATAAGCCGCTTTTATATCGTCTCTATGATTAAAAAGTTCCGAATAATGATTATTGAAATTTCTAATGAGTTGACATATTTTTGAATGTCTTGAATAATGTAATAACTTTGTAAACTGGTAATATTTCAATAATTTGATCATAAAATAGCATCACCTTACTGATTTACATCACAAATATCGAATTTTAATATATTGTATCACTTATAATCATACCTAATATATAATCACAAATATGTAAATCTATATCAAAAATCAAAATAAACATCAAATGTTTATAGCTGTAATAACGCACCTTCAGATAAATATGATACAAAATATAAATCAGAATGATATGACATATAATAAAAATTATATTAATACATTTTTCGAATACATGTTTGGCTATAAGATTTTCTAGGTGCGTATATAAATCTGTATACGCTTCTTCTGGTTTACCTGCGGATTGTATAACATTATTCATAATCGAACGCAACCTTGAACTTCCGGAAATATAATTAAAATCGACCTTTAATAAAAGTAGCCAAACCTGATAATTTAGAAATGAAGATGATTTCAAATATCGTAAGATGAAATGTGACATTGGTTTGATGATTAACATTAGCCTTGGTTCTTCTGGGAATTTTGGCAAACTGTATTAATTAATTAATATACAACTACTCCTTTCTAGACTATTTTTAAAGAATTCGTTTTTATTTATTTTTGATTATTTTTTTTATTTGTATATAGATTCCAAACTGCTAATGGAATCAGTCAACAGGAACAAGGACACAAAAAGCAAGACGACAAGGAAGTCGTAAGGGGATCTTACTCCTTCACTGCTCCTGATGGTCAAACTTACACTGTCATGTATGAAGCGGATGAAAATGGTTTCCGTCCAGTAGGAGATCACATCCCAAAACAACCTGCAGTAGTAACTAAACCTGAACAACACTCATACGGCAGCCATGTCTCATCTGGACAGCTTTCTTCAGGACATCATCAAACATCTGTTCCAACTCAGAGCCAAGTGTCTAGCTTCGATGAAGCCGCTCATGTCGGCCTAGTCCAGCATCACACTGGAGAGTTCGGTCAAGGAACTCCAGGAGATTTATTGGGAAATTACCGTGAACCATCTTCTCATCTGCAACAAGGACAATACACCGCTGGCTCCGGTCAAACTGCTGTGTATCACGGGAACGTACCAAATCGTTTCAGCGATGTATCCAGCCACGGACAATCTGACACACAACATCAACAAGGTGTTAGCTCTGGACATCATGTTCAACAAGACAGCAGCTCTGGCTCAGGTCATTACCAACAAGGAGGCAGTGGTCACTATCAACAAGATAGCAGCTCTGGACACCATCAACAGGGATCCGGTCATTACCAACAAGGATCAGGTCACCAAACTCAAGGGTCTGGCCACTATCAACAAGGATCAGGTCACCAAACTCAAGGATCTGGCCACTATCAACAAGGTTCAACTGGTCATTATCAACAAGATGTGAGCTCAGGTCATCATCAGCAAGGAGTAAGTTCAGGTCACTACCAACAAGGATCTGGACATCAAACCCAAGGATCCGGTCATTACCAACAAGGATCTGGTCATCAATCCCAAGGATCAGGTCATAACCAACAAGGATCTGGTCATCAAACGCAAGGATCTACTGGTCATTATCAACAAGGCTCTGTACAGAATCGTTTTAGCGGTGTGAGCGCGCATGACCAATCCCAACATGGTGGTCATCATCAACAAGGCGTAAGCACTGGACATTACCAACAAGGTGTAAGCACTGGACATTATCAACAAGATGTAAGTTCAGGTCATCATGCCCAGCAAGGTGTCAGCACCGGTCATTACCAACAAGGTGTCAGCGCCGGTCACTATCAGCAAGGTGTAAGCTCAGGTCACCATGTTCAACAAGGAGTGAGCTCTGGTCATCATGCTCAACAGGGAGTTAGCTCTGGTCACTATCAGCAAGATGTGAGCTCTGGTCACCACGGTCAACATGGTGTGAGCTCAGGTCATTACACACAACAAGGAGTAGGATCAGGACATTACTCTCAACAAGGTGCAGGATCAGGTCATCACGTCCAACAAGGAGTAAGCTCAGGACATTACACTCAACAAGGTGTAAGCTCAGGATACCAACAAGATGTCAGCTCTGGCCACCATGCCCAACAAGGCGTTAGCGGAGGTCACTATCAACAAGGATCTACTCCAACCCAAGGCTCTCAGCAATACTACCATGGTGTTGTAGAAATTGAAAAGCAACAATTGGCACAAAGATTCGGAAACGATGAACAATCTTACGGACACCAAGAAACAGCCCTCCAAGTAGGCAGTTTGTCATCTGGAAGCCATGGAAGCCATCACGGAGCATCAAACGAATACTTGCCTCCTAGTTATTAAATATCCTATAGCAATAGAATATTTACTGTAATAATTAGAGTATTCAGCACGTAATAGTTAATTAATAAAATACGAAACGCTTTTGTATATTTCCATAAAATAAATTATAAGAAAATGTGATATGATTGTTTCAATCAAGTAGTTTCGATATAAACTTTAAATTGTCATGAAATATGATTATTAAATTTGAGAAATAACATTTTTAGGTACATTTTATATAATATTTATTATATATAATTCTTTACAATATGATACTTCGTATCCTATAATAGCATATTCAACAATGAGAGAAGAACACAATATTTTCATATTTCCTAACTTTCAATTTCATGTGAGTAAATTCAATTTATTTAATCAATCATAGAAGCAAATATTTGAGCTCATATCAATTGTCTTATGTACTTTCAATTAAAAATGATTTTGCTTTCAATAAATATTCGACAGAGATGATTTTTACCATTATATAATATTAAAATCGTTTGCTTGTTAGGAATACTTAGAGTGTTATTAAATAAAATTCTACATGAAATAATTACTTGTTGATTTTTTAATCTTTGAAATAAGTCATTTCAAGTATTATATAAATAGATATTTTTACTTAGATTTCAGACAGAGCGCCTAAATGGCTGGTATTATTAATTTGCACAAGCTGAAATATTTGTTTATTGGTAATCGATACATGTAATATAATTATAGCATTCGAACTAAGTTGACATAAAACATAAAATTTTATACTAATCGTTTATAATTGGAGAGCATGCATTTTTCTCTATAATAGTACAGTATAAAAAGGTGTTCTGTAATAACTGACAAAATTGTGCAATATCGCTGTTTTATAGAAATATATTTGAAATTTAATATATTACATGCATGTGCAGAAACTGTTAGGAGCATAATCGAAAGATATTTTGATCAAGTTATAAAAAAATTGAAAACAAACTTCTCTAATACATTAGGACATCCACCAAACCATAGAAAAAGAACGTGGAATACCAAAAAGTTAATTCCTTTAACGTCAATAGTTTTTAGGATCAAATATAATCTTGTACGGCGTTTATTCATTATTTATTCATTTATGTATTCCCATTAGAAAAAGTGTTTACATGAAGGCAATTTTCCTGCCCGGAGGATACAAAGTTTATCTCAAAACAGAAGAAGGGCGGGCGCACATGGCACAGTATTCGAGATCGATTCGAGCAAATAAAAGTAAACATCCCCATAAAGATATGGAAACGTGCAAATAAATCGCGAAACTGAAAATACTTTGGACGAAACGACGGCTGCCGGCACGTACGATATAATCACGATCACCCATGGCGGCGGGAACGATATTTTAGTCCATAACACGATTTTATTAATATGATTTAATAAAATTAATGAAAATCTAAACTGGTGGTCCATTGCACTTCCCGTACTATAATAAAATTCATAGAATTTTGAAAGTTTCTAAATAAATTATTATTATAAATACTGTAATTTGCATTATTCGTATTTCGTAGACAAAATATAAGAGCTTATAAATTGAACTGTGGCATTTATAGTTTACATAAAAAGTAAATAAACAAAACTTGATCAAGAGGAGTTAAAATGAAGTAACTTCTCATATATTCTAAGAATTATATAAACTGAAATGGAAACGTAAAATCATTTATTTGAAGTATATGTGTGAGCTTTGAATTTTAGCTAGAATTAAAATTAAAATCCGAATCACTTTCGATATTCAAAAAAAAGTTGAAATTTTAAATTGCGAAAATACTATTTGCTTTCCCAAAAAACTAATCGTATTTTTACAAGCTAAATGTTTTTTGAATTATTTGAATCGGATACTTTGTTCTCTTAAAAACTGTCATTTTTTACACTTTTAGCTCATTATCTCTGAAACGAATGAGCCTGTCTTTGCCAAAAGTTGAATTTGATAATTGTAAAGCAACTCACTAGTTCTCCTTGACAATGACATATTTTTTACTATACTTGAGCAGTATATTTTTACTTTTCTATATATATACAGCAATTCTTCAGAAAAGTTATCTCACTTGACATTATATTTGAGATCTATAAATTCAAGCTAGTGGTGCGTGGAATCGTGTCTTAAGGCAAATTGCTAGAATTTTCCGTACCGTAACGAAATGTTTGGGAAATAATAAATGTTTTATTTCTAATTAATTTCCAAAAAAATTGTTTTGTCAACACAAGTAGAAAGTTTTTTGAATCATTCAAATCGGATCCTTGGTTCTCTCAAAACCTGCCATTTTTTGCACAAAGAGCTTGGTATCTCCAAAACGGCTGGACCTGCCTTTGCTAAAAACGGATCAAAACTTCATCCAATCATTTAAAATTGAATGTTTTTTTGAACCATTCAAATCGGTTGCTTGGTTCTCTCAAAAACTGCCATTTTTGGCACATTTAGCTCCGTGTCTTCAAAATGGCTGGACCTGCCTTTGCCAAGAACTATTCCCCAGTTCTCCCAATCATTACAAATTGATTGTTTTTTTGGATCATTCAAATCGGATACTACGTATATTAAAAACTTGATTTCTATTTTCTGCACTCTTTGCTCCGTATCTCTGTTGGACCTGTCTTTGCTAAAAACTAATTAGCACATCTACCTGTCAATAGGAATCGAATGCTTGTTGAAATATTCAAATCGATTGATCCGTGCGCCCAAAAACGTGGACGAAAAATTGCGGGCACACAAAACACACACACACGTCCATATTTTCTGAGGTATGCTAAAATGTTCAGAAACCTTTGAAACGTGAAGATATGCAAAAAAAAATTTGATTTTTGGTCCATTACTATAATTTACCCTAAAAGAAGTTAATAAACATCTGCTTGATATCAAGTCGAGGTCGAGGTCGAGGTTTTGATTGAACTCGGAACTAATCCATGTTCTTACCTTGGGATCACATAAGTATATCAAATAAAAAAATGTATAAAATTGTTTCCTCGGTTTACAAAATAACAAGAAAGCCTGGAAACTTTGGAAACATATCCAAAATAGTTTAATATTCTCAATATTTTCCATTCCAATAAAACAAAGAATCCCATATTTCTATTGAACCCTGCACGTTCTGGATTAATAAAAGCAGATCCCCAACATCAGGTACTGCACTGGGGCGCGTTGTATCGTTAAAATCTATTTGGAGAGATGTAATATCGAATTGAAATTCAACGTTATCGATACCGGATTTCCAGATTCTCCCGCGAGATGAATCACCCGGCACACGAACGTTTATGCAAATAAATATCACTGGGAGGTGTCCGACCGGCTCCGGACAAGCGTCGGACTCTGACACTCGATCATCGAAAAACACATTACTGATATTAGATACAGGTAGATGCATATCGCCATATGTTACCATGTGAATTGATTAATTATTATAGATTTTTGGTGAAGGCAAGATTTGAAATGATTTACGTTCTTTGCGTCATGTATTCAGTTTAATGGGCAAAGTTTTGTATTTAAGTTTATGATTTAGTCGTTCATAGGTCCTTTCCGTTATCGAAGTTGTACGTAAAGATTGATATTCTTAACTTCCCACGAGAATAGTTTGTTTTTGCAAAAAAATCGGATTATTATATTTTTCTCGACGTTTCTAGTCATTCTGAATCAAATGAGATCAAATTTGGAAAAGTATGTATGTATGTGTGTGTATGTGTCTTGCAAAAAGTACAGAATGACTAGAAACGTCGCAAAATTAAAAAATTATCAAGTCGGATTTTTTGCATAAGTAAACTTTTCTTTTGAGAAGTAAAAAACAAACATCCAACGCTCAGTCAACAGAAAATATTAATAATAACTGATAATTATTGATGATAATATTTAATAATAAAACTTACTCCAGCTCCTCTAATATTAATCAAAATACATGTAGTTCCTTGCTGATTAAACTCACCTGAAACAAATAGAAAGATAAAATTAGTTTTTTAGATAATAATGTTTTGAAAAGAAAACAAAATTCTGTTTTGCAAAAATAAAAATTTGAAGATTGTAACATTTGGAAGGTAAGGAAGCTCTAAATACATTTCACAAAAGTTCCAGTATTTCATTTATCAGTATTTATCCAGAATACTAGTATCAGTAAACTTCCTTTTATATAGCAAAAAAGAAAATTTGGCTACTGCTTCAAACCGAGCTGGCCGAGGTTGAATTCGTACTCTGTACTATTTTGTGCAGTTTAGTTATATTTATTAAGTATGCCATAAAGAATCTAATTATGTACTATAATTCCATCTGTAGTAGTCAACATAACATTCCCTGTTTTATTATTCGTTTCTATTATGTGAATAAAATATTGAAAAATTAATAAACTATGATTTACATGCAACTATAATCTTATTATTATGTCAATGGAATAAATTATCACACAATAAATACAATTAACAATAAAGTTGTCAATATGATTTCTGAGAAATTCTATTGTAAAACTTGCCTTGCTAGCGCTCTTTGTTAAGTTTCAACTTTAATTAACAATGCTGTGGAATTTCATAATTAGATACTATTAAAGTTTTGATTTATTAATTTTTCGGTTACTTCAATAAAAAAAATAATATTTATTGAGTTATAACTCATCCTGCCTTCTCTATTTGCGTTATGTATGATTTATTTCATATTTTTTCACTAAATTGATCATGTACTGAGAAAATTATTTAGAATGATTTCGATAATCTTCATTATTTTATTTTATATAAAATACTTTATATATTCTAATTGTATAAAAAATACATTTTTATTATATTTTTTCAGTTTCGAATACTATCTATTAATCTCTAAATTAATACCGAAAAAATAATGAATACATTTTGAACAAAAATTCTAATTAAAAATTATAATGATTTTGAAAGAAAATAATTTAAATTGCATAAAAAGCTTGAAGTAAAATCAATACATCTTTTACAAGTAGCTTCAAATGTTTACCATGAGCTTCAAAGCAACGTAATAGTCGAGGATTATTTTTCATTATTGATCTTTTATTATTTATACAATATTAGCTATTTATATTCTAACATTAATTATCTAGATAATTAAATCACAACATTGTTATTTCAATAATGACTAATTATAAGTGGTTTTTCAGTTTCTATGTCAGCAAAATCAAAATAAGTATTTTGAACGCTCAAAACATCGCCCTTTTTGTTTTCCACATAATTATTATTCAAGAAAGTTATATCGTTTTCGAATGCCTATTACAATATCAGAATACGATTGAATAATTAATAATAAACTTATTAAACATCCGCTGCATTGGAAAAATACAATGTAATAAGACTTTTACTCTTCATAAATATGCACCCCTAAGTTTGTAAGTATTTCATAGAACGCCAGTTTGTTGAACATCGGAAGGAGCATGTTTTTGTTCGAAGTGAGAATCATCTATTTTTGTATATATACATACTTACATACATACATACATATACATATGTATCACCGTTATATATATAAACCGTTTTTTTATGAATTAGCAAAACAATACCCAATTTCTCGTACTCACTCAAAGTCCTAAACCAATTTTGAAAATGCTTGTATGTATATTTGAGTTTCTTTTTTGTTTCTTTATTATACCAAAATTAAAATATAATTTAGTACACTAATAAAAGGTGAACCACTGGGTTTTCTTTTTAAAATTCAGTATGTTATTTGTCAAGCTAATTAATGTCTTTCTATTTAGACAGATTGTAATTTATAAGAAAATTAAAAAAAAAATGGAAATGCAAAAATGGTTCGAAAAATATCAGGTAGGTTTTGGCTGGTTTGTATGACGATAGAGTTAATGGTCTTATATGAATATATTAAAATATTAAAAATCTACAAAAGATGGTCTGGTTTCAAAAACTCATTGAAGTTTGGAATAATGTATTGTGTCAACATTTGAAACTTTTAGTGCTATAATTTTATAAGTTGCTAAACTTTAAATCGTATTGATTATGAAGATTATTCACATATATATGTTTATAAAACTTATCTTAAATAAAAATGCCGCTTACAACTAGTTTCTTTCCTAATTTATCGAATCATATTTTCTACTAGATATGTAAGTTTTCAAGTTTGTTATCTCGCATAGCTATTTCAGAATCTGATTATTCCTGGAGATTTTGGTAATCAGAATTCGCTTCGACCTATTACCCACATCCCCTTAGTAAAACAATTTAAAGATTCGAAATTCTCGTATAGGAGAGTTCCGATGTAATTGTCCTTTATTGAAATATTCAAGAAGCGTCTTTCTTGTTTAAGGGAGTTTCCGAATGGAATTCAAATAAATCAATACGCTAATAACGGGCTTGTCGAACAAAAATAATACGAAGTCGTACGCATAATTTCATTTGTTTTATAAATAGAACGGCGATCTATTTATGGATATAAATATAGAGAAATTTCTTTTTACTCCTATATACCTATTATGATCCATATTGGATATCATATGATAAATGTTATAATTTTTTTTCCTTGTATTTTTAAACTTTTAGTTGTGTAATTTAATTCAACGTTCACAAATACGAAAATCCAATAAATCATATTCATGTTAAAAATAAATTCCCAGTATCAATGAGACTATTTGCAAAGTTTAATTTTCTCTAAAGTCAATTATGAAGATACAGCTCAGCCAATCTTTACCAAAAACTAATAGGCACGATTCCCATCTTTTATATAGTTCTTAAATCTTCGAAATCTGTATAGAAGTTTTGGCAAAAAAATTTACTGTTGACTGCTAATCATGAAGAAATAGCTAAATAAACACAAACGATAAGGTCTAATGGAATTTTAAAATGCCGACCAATTCTGATGTCTAACAAATGGAAAATAAGTATCTGGTCCAATACTATACGATAAAAAGAGAAATAAAAAATTAAAATAAATTTGTGTACTTGAACTTAAAAAAGTTGTCGAAGCACGAACGTCTGCATTCGTTTAATAAGTCTCGTCACGATTTTTTAATTTAATTTAATACAAAGTGCGCGCAGAAAACCATCCCTTCGTTTTAATCAGTCGTAGGAGAAAAATTAAACAACTTCGTTTTTTTATTATGTAAAACTAATGAAATAAAAGACATCTTTATTTGATTACGTGATTAGAATTTATCGGTTTTGGATGAAGAAAGTGTTGCTAGAAATAATAATATAAATTTTATAAATAGTCAAATAGTAACCATTGAAAATAAGTCAGTGGCTTCACTTATGCAAGATTTATTCAAATCAAGACTTATTCAATATACTTTTTGCTTTTAAAGTGCAATTAGTTAATTAAATAAATATGTTTGAAAATTCTAGGACTTCATTTTTGTTAGTTTGCCATAATTATAAAGCCCGCAAAAATACACTGATATATACAAATTTCACCCTTAACTATTAAATTAAATTGACCAAAACAACTCGTCCTATTACGAATTCAGCAAAATACATTAATAATCTCTCTAAAAACTACGCAATTTTCCGTTGCAATAAATTATTCGAATTTTGTTCAAATGTCAAAAAACCATTACTCAATTTTTATTTGACACTTTTAGAGCGTCCTCGAGTTTGATTTATGATATCAAACTTCAACAATAATTTATTAAAATAGCTTTTGAAATTATAAATTTCGATGAACAGTCGATTTTAATTCATAACATCGACAGATGATGAATTATAATTGGTAAATCAAAAATTTGTAGATGAAATAGCATAGTAATAAAAAATGTTATCCAACGCAATTACATATACAAAATGTATTTATTCATCCTTATATTTTATTGTTAATATTATTTGATAATGTTACAATACTAAATTAATTTTTCAAGCTGCATTTAGTTACTGATGTTTTCAAGACAGCTTTTGGAATAAGTAATTTCTATTTGAACAAATTTGTTTGATAAATCTGATAAAAAATTCTAAAAAATTATAAAAATATGGTAAATTATAATACAATTAGTGGATGCAATTTTCAGATTTATATTTCTCTAGATATGTGATCGAGCAAAGAACATAATATTTTGAAACAATCAATTTACATTTCTACTATTGCATATTATATTAGTAGAAATATAATTGTTGTATATACGATCTCCTACATAAATCACCTCGCAATAAAGCTGCCAAGTAATCCCTTCAGATCGATATTTCAACATCGCGGATGAGAATTTTGTAGAATTTGCATAAATTTGGTAAACATTTACATAAAATCTATAATGATTTGATAGAAGCCAAAGCGAAGTAAATCTTATGTTTTATTTATAAGTGATAGACGCACGTGTCATGCGAAGAGAATGATAAACGGGACAAACCAGATTTGCAGATTCGATTTGAAATGAATTTTTAGCTAAATTGGTATTATTTGATAGAAAAATATATCTAGGATTATTAGGATTGTATTGTGCTTATTTGAACAACAAAATAAAAAATAAATTATTAAGATTAATCTTGCTCAGATTATTCTTAATGATCGTAACTGGATGAACCACATGTGAGCCAGAATGTAAACAGCGTATTGCGGATATAAATAAAGGAACTTAGAAAAGTATTAATGTTTATAATGTCTAAAAAATGCATTTAAAATTTTAAAATACATTCATAAATTATTTATTGAATTTATAATTTATAATACAGTTTATCTAGAAATAATAAACCAAAATCTCTAATGAGAAGAAAAATCAGTATTAATTATTTAATAATCTAGGATTATTAATATAAATTTATGTATTTTATTTAAAATCATCTGAAATGTTATTTAAGTTAAATATATTAAGTTGAAATATTAATTAACAAGATAAACCAGATTCTTGAATCTTATGGTTCAAGATGGATGGATCACAGATTGAAATTAACTTTTAAAAGACCGGATAATAAATAATCGAATAAGTGATCTAATATTGTTAATAATATTTGTATTTAAATTTTAAAATATATATAATGGTTTTTATTTAGCATAAGGATGTGTACGAGATATATTTCAGTATACGAATAAATCAAAATTGCGGTTTCTATGATAGAATATTGAAAAAAATTAGCAGTTATAAATCACGAAATTTCTTAAAGAAAATAATCAGTATGTTCAATTTAGTAAAGTGCAAAAATATTGCAGAAAATTTAGGAATTATTAATGCAAATTGAGCATTATTTTTTTTAATGAAACGTTTCAGTTATCATACTGGGAAGCTTAGCGACAAGTCAGTTAAATGTAAAAGTTTGTGTCATTTTTTATTGAAAATTCGACGCTCTGCAAAATTTTTGAAAATTTTTTTTTATGCTATTTCCATACAAAACTTTGATTGAATTGCGTTCTATCTAAAAGATAATATTATGAGCTAACACTTTCAGAGAATTTTTATCAATTGGATAAATTTTTTATCAATTTGGAACCATTTAAGCCCTTGGGAGCAACGAAATTCGAAAATGTCCATATTAAGGACCACCCTTATATATATATATACATACATATATATATATATATATATATATATATATTAAAAGTTGTTTAACCCATATATTGCACCTTGGAATACTTTGTACTTTTACTAATACTCTTCAAACTTGGGTTATGTGGAGAACATCGCTCAAACACCTTAAAAAAATGTATCATTTCTTTAAAATTCAAATAAGATGTTTAGCTGGGATTACTGAAATACATGTTTGCTAACATCTCGTTCAAAACTTCAGTATGAATAGCTGAATAAATTGAAACTTTGCGAGGTAAACCGCATCATAATTTATCATCCCTGGCATTTTCGACTGAGAGAAACTTAACTGAAAGATTTGAAATTAATATGTATATTTTTTTCTTTTGATCACCCACCAGAACTATTACAATTTTTCCACAAGAATTTTAGTTTTATTATTATAATAGAATCCAATTATTATTCTGTGTTAGATACTTTGTAATTGTAATTGTTAGTTACATTACAGCAAAGCGTTCAAACTTTTTTTACTTGTAACCAAAATACTGTTATATTTTTCGATTTCATATTTTATGCAGCAATGCCCACGAATGCCATAAACAAACATTTTCATAATTCTGCTTGATACCGAGATGGCTTAGATTAGGAACCCGAATCGAACCTGGGAACAAGAAATTATAACACCGCGACTTAACTTCGACTTCACGTAGCGTTCGAAATGGTAAAATATGAATAAAATTTGAATTGAATATATTTAATAATATTAATTTTTGTATATGCATGCTATAAAAGTTAACAGCGTGAAAAAACTAGTGAAAATCTCAAAATGTTGTATTTAACATCTATAGTAAAGAATTAATTGACCGAACTTTTAATAAATGTTATGAATAAAGGTGCTTCAACTGATCCCACGATTTGAGCTAGATTTAGTCGTTAATAAAATAAAATAAAATAAAATAAACAACTTCGATGCATTTTTGGATAGGATTGGAAGTTTCTCATCAGATCTGAAACTGGCCTCGAATATTTATAGTAAAATTTGAAATAAAAGGGTACTCGTTGCTGCTCACTATATTGGAAAGAACCCTAATTGTAGAATAGAACTTTAGATCATTAAAATTCGTTCACACATAAGCAGAGCTCTCGAAACTTGTGTGGTCTCTCCACTAAATAATAAAATTACATTTCGAACAATATCTGTCGGTTATTCTATATACAATAAAGAGAACACTTAACTGTTTCATTTTCCTCAAAGTTTGAAATTAACATTTGTGTACTTAAGCATGTCGCCAGTCATTCAAATATTTTTACCAAAAGCTCGAATGTTACCTCTGAGAATACGTTGCCCTCTCATTAATCGAAGGCGCTCTGTTCGAGTCGAGTCTCCTGCAGAACAAGAAAGCCCTCCAGAGAATAATAACCACTTTCACCGTGGCACTAATTATTTCTCTTTCATTTCACTATGTATTCATACAATTCGGGTCTTATATATAATTGTTTGACGAATTTCATGTTTCCAGTAAGTAGAATGGAATTGAATTCGGTAATTGAATTTCTATGGATGTAAAATGAAATACGTCAACATTTGCGATTCAGAAATGTACGAAATGAAGTAAATCTTTTTTTAGATACATTTTGTATATATTTGAATCAATGGATTTTGTGTAATTTAAAAATATCTTTGATTGAAACATTGCGTTCTTGACAATCAGGGCAAAGCATACATTGAATGATTCGGTCAAGTTTTGCTATAATTCAACACTTCAATTCAAAATGTGTACAAAAAATAAAAATGCATTTTTATGATCTATTTAACTTATATGAGTGCATCACTTGGAACAGTTTTTGAATTAAACTAATCGGAAATTACTGAAAAAAATATTCATTCCGGTGAAAAAAGCTGTAAAAAAATAGAATAAATTTAAGTCCTAGTAATCATTAACATTTAAGGTACTAAGCACTTTGTGAGCATAGGTGTTAAAATATTATAATTAAAAGCAATTATATAAATATAATATATTTATAAATATTTTTAAGTGCATGTTCTTTTATAAAATTGATCAAAATTTATAATTGCATCAAAATAAATTAAATTGTTAATATTTTGTCTTGGAGAGTAATAACAACTATAAATACTTAAATGTAATTCGTGATTTTGATGTTAATTAACGTCGACTGAATTTGTTGCAAGTTATAACACTAATGATTTGTCACCAAGTTCTATTAGAAGAAGATATGTTTATTAATTATTTATTATAGTGAGTAAGATAAATCCGATTCAAATCTCCTACCACCTCTACAAGCACCTCTAGCAACCATCCGGTGTAAAATCTCAATGCCATGAAGTTAAAAATACGTCGGAATAGATTCAAATCTCCTATTTAAATATATCAACATTAAACATATAGGTCATTCCATAGGTAAGAAAATATGTAATTTATCTTACTAGTATTACAGCTACAATTGATAATTTTAAAAAAAATTATTGTTTTGTTATATCTTAAGAGGAAATGTAATGACTCAAGGTTGAAAATTTTTCAACTATGTGATTTTTTTAAAAATCAACCCAGCGGTTGGCCTATCTACATTAAATTTTTTATGACAATTTTTATAATACTGATACAACTTAAGAATCTTATCCGTGTCTCTGTGGAAAGAGCTTTGGTCTTGCAACCCAATGTTACACGTTCAATCTCCTACCCGCTCTACAGGGTAGCAACCGTCCGGTGTAAAAACTCAATGCCATGAAGATTGCCGCATTCATGGCCAATATAATAATATAAAAATAGTCGGAATAGATTGAAATTTCCTATTATTTAAATATACCAACAGTAAACACATAGGTAATTTCATAGATAAGGTAATTTTCCAACGTGTCGTTACTAATATTACACCTACAATTAATAATCTTAAAAAAAATTTTGTTTTGTTATATCTTAAGAGCCCTATGATTTGTAATGATACTATGTGATTTTTTTAAAAAACAATCCAACGGTTGGCCTATCTACATTAAATTTTTTATGACAATTTTTATAATACTGATAAAACTTAAGAATCTTATCCGTGTCTCTGTAATAAGAGCTTTGGTCTTGCAACCCAATATTGCACATTTACTTGAAAATGTAGATCTACAAATTGTTGACAAGTGAAAATATCCATCTCTCGGCATTACTGCATCATGTTAAATATTATGTTTTTTTATAAGTGACGTCAGTTTAGTAATTGCACCCTGGTATATTACAAATGGCACTCTGCATAAAGACTTAAAAATAGAAACTATTAATGAAATGATAAAAGAAAGGCGCAAAAAATATTATGAAAAATTACCAGGTCACCAAAAAAATATTTAAAAGAATTAAGCGAGGAATCTTCTACTCGAAGATTGAAAGAAAATGGTCATAGGATTTTAAATTAAATGCCAAAAAATTAAAAAAAGAAAGAGTGCGCGTAAGGATCACACGCGATTGAAGTAAAACTTATTTGCTATTGTACAAAGTAGCAAATTTGAGGTATCATTTATATAATGATAAATTATAAATTATATATTTATAATAGCATTAAAAATATGTATAATATTCAAAAACAATAATGTAATTAAAGTCATACTTCAAATATGACATGATCGGTTTGTCATTGTAATTAGCATTTAGAAATGAACCTTCATTAGAGAAATAAAGTAATTGCTGATTAATAAATTCTATAATATTCGTTCACACAGTGAATTATGTTAAACAACTCCTAACAAATATTGTTTTTGCAACTTCACTCATCATGTAATTGTGTTTGAAGAACTTCATGTAATTAAAATTAACATACATTCATTGACTGCAGGCGATATAATCTTATTCTTTGAGCTGTAATATCTGTCTTGCCTAAAAATATTTTCCACTTTAATATCTTCAAAGATTTATAGAAACTACGAATAATATAGAAATAATTTGGGGTCTGATGCTTCTTGGGGAACACAGCAGATATAAACTGAAGAGCATAAACATTCAGAGAAAATCGAGTTACGCGAAATATAGAAATAATTTCTAACCAATAAACATACGTTTAGTTCACGGAGGAAATGTTTAATTTGTTTTATTATTTTCAGATCTCTATTCGCATACGCGACGACTAATCACAATCGACCCGTATAGAAGTGATATCATCGAGAGCGAACGACAAATCATTGGCACTCAACTCTTATCTTATCGACTCTTATCTGGCGTAACGCACTTCCGTTGCATTTGTACGGTTTTACACCCTAGTCGCGCCTAAAGAATTTTTACTTCAAGAGATATCTCATAGGAAATAATTTCTTCAAATGCATTGACATCCATATTGTCTTAAAAAATTATATTATTTTGATAGGCAATAAATCTATGCAAACAAAAAAAATTAGCAATTGTTTATGAAGTAAAATATGTCGTCAGTAGTAAAGTTGTACATTTATGAAAATCCAATAACGATTCAATTCCACCTTCGCTGCAATAATCAATTGTCTCGAGGGCCTTATTCTTACGTTATATTAACGAATGCGATTTGTCGACAAGTTAAACCCTTAGTTAACGGATCGTGCTGGAGGATTTGGCGCTAATGCCCGCCCAGGGCGACGAAATAATATAACAAAATAACATCATGGAGCGAAATCATAATTGAATCAATCACAGCGACATGACAAACTCAGGTGGCGCGAGAGATACGCGACTACTCCTCGGAGCGATTCGAAACGGAATTACTATACTGGGATATATGGAAATAGTCGGAGCACTGGGAGAAAACAAACTGATAACATAATAATACAATTTTTGTTCTATATTCTCAAATTTTTAAGAATATACTAGAACTAGAGTTTAACCTAGCTTCAGCTAATATCATTAGAATTCAACAAATTAGCACTGACTAATCTAATAATTCTCTACCTGATGAAATTTTTATTATATATTTGATCCAATGATGTATGTATTGAATAAAGTATGATAAAATATATATGCATAGAAGTCCATAAATGACTATTCCTCATTAAATCATATTTTGAGATCAGTACTGGTTGAGTTCAAGACCAAGAGGTATCAAACCAGGAACCATTTGTTCTGGTCCAAGTTCTTACCACGAAGTAGGGTAGGGCAGGGCTAGTTGGGCAAATTTTTACTTAAACGGATGTAGCTCCTCAATGAAAAGTCTCAATAAATTGCTATTTGGCTTAATGGATTTGTTGTTTATCGCTTAACAAAAGTGTTAATACTACTTTTTGGTAACAACTAAAATTTAAAAGCTACAGCTGTTTAAATGCAAAAAGTCAAGTATGCTCAATGTACCCCATAGGTGGGGCAAGTTGAGCACTAAGAAAGTATAATGAAATCATAGGTTCAATGTCTATTAGTTATGAAATAAGTTTTTAATAACCAGTTCTATATTTATAGTATAGAGAAAACAAAACTTATAGTGATTTGCTTTGAATAATTAACGAAAAGTAGAATCAACAAAACAATATCGTATCTTAGGTATTATTTTACCTTTATATTCAGTATTTTTGTTTAAAATCATTATTTCTTTATATTATTACTTGTAGACTTAGCTTAAATCTTAAAAATAATAATTTCTGGAAGTTAATGGTAATTACCTTAGTGGCAGAACAAGTTTAGCAGCTATGCTCAACTAACCTCAACTCGGAATTTCAAAATAAAAGTGAGTTTATAAAAAAACCGTGAGAATTATACCCAGAATCTCTATGCATATTAAAAGTAGTATAACTATATGGAAGAATAACATTTGCCTGATTAAAAATAAATAACATTTGACTAAACTAGACGAAAACTCGTGATGAATTACTTTTTTACTTTTTGGTCTCAAAATGAACAAAACGCCCGTGAGCCTCACTCATTTGTCCAGCGGCCACTAGCGATCGCGGGATGTTTATTTCTCCCAAACCTCTGTCTTTCCGCCATATAATGCCTAAACGGACGGTGAATAGTTTTCGAGATATTTCGATTGCTCAACTTGCCCCTATGCTCAACTAGCCCCGCTCTACCCTACTCAAGATTTTGATTTTATTACTTGAGTAGAAATAATAAATTTATTAGCTATATTCATGATAGATGACTAGACTTTGTTAACTGCAGGTTATATTTAAGAATAAAGTTCATCCAATGCATGAACTCTGGGTAAGAGCGTAAAGTTTAAATAATGGGATTTGTGAACCAGCAATACATTATTAAATATTTTTGAACGTTTGTCATATTTCATATAATTGATTGATCTATAATCTCAAATTAAAATCAAATATCAGTTGAAGAGTATCAAACCAGAAACCAGTCTGGAGTTTCTAGTCCAATCTCTCACCGCGAAGTTACCAATAAGTACTTAAGAGTTTGATTTTATTACTTGAGATGAAATAATAAAACTATTAGCCATATTCATGATATATAATAGGTGACTAGACATTGTTAATTACAGGTTATATTTAAGTAAGAAGTTCTTACCCAATGCGTAGACTCTAAATAGGTACGAAAAGTATAAATAAATGGATTTGTAAACCAACGATAAATTATTAAATACCTTTGTAATAAAATCAAATAAAAATTAAATATCAGTACAGCTTGAAGTCAAGCCAGGAGAGGTATCAATTCAGGAACCAGTTGTTGCTGTTCCAAGTTCTCACCATGAAGTATTTTAGAGTTTGATTTTATTACTTAAGTTGAAATAATAAAAATATTAGTCATATTTATGATAGGTGACTGGTTTGATACCTCCCCTGACTTGACCAGTACTGATATTTGATTTTTATTTGAGATTATAGCTCTACAATATGATTTAATGAAAAATAGTCATTTGAGGTTCATTTGAGTTAGCTGCAGGTTATATTTAAAGAAAAAGTTCTCATTTAATATTTTTCTCTGAGTAGGTTCGAAACGTTCAAACAATCGGATTTGTAAACCAGCGATAAATTATTAAATATTTTTGTACTTTTGTCATATTTCATATTATTGATTATTATCCCTTGATTCAATAAGTCTCCTAAATGTCACGTCCATTGAATGACTTATTGAATGAATATTACAAAAATCAATTTTAAATGTGTGAAATTATATTCTTAAGAAAAACATAATATTACGTGAATAGCATGATAATAGATATTGAAAAAAATATTTTTGAGGTATCACCAGCCCGAACACTTTAGTACCATAACGCCCAAGTTGTAATGGATGACGATTTATTCATCCATCTATCTAAATATGATATGTCATATCCATGTGATGATCCATTTCACATTATTTTATATACGTTGACAATTTCTAATGATGAATGTTTTCCATAGTAATCTAAGTGAGAACTTAAAATTAATTTTCAGTTCAAAATGATAATATTCAACACTATTTAATTGAAGATGTACGAGCAGATTCAGAAAGTATAGGATTTTTACCAATATAGTATTAGTATTGATTTAGGCTGATAGTGGGATGACGATCATATCAAAATTTTTACATATGAACTATCACAAATAATTTCACAGAAAAAAATCTTATCTAGATTAAGATTACCTAGATTATTTAAGTGCTCGGTATAGTGATTTCCTAATAAAAATAATTGATTCAAATAAAAAAAAAACATTTTTATTCAATGAATGTTACATGTACGTATGCAATTACACATCGTTTTGTGTCTAATAATAGTGAATTCTTATACATATATTTATATATATATATATATATATATATATATGTGTGTGTGTGTGTGTTGTGTGTGTGTGACTAGATGATCTGGAATTATAAAGTATAAGTCTGGACTCTATGGAACTAAACCATTCCATAATGTCAAGAATAATCGCATTATCATCACAATCCGAATACCGTAAAAATACATTATAACGCTTTCCATTTGTCCCCTAAATACTTTATAACGGAAAATGATTCTACTCTTTTATCTACCCTTCTCTAGTATCTCTAGTAGAACGGCGGAAAAACTTCTACAGAATTCGTCTATACAGCAGCCCGAGGTAACGCATTGGTGGAAAATTCAATAAATAATATACCCAAGTTATTCAAATTTAAAAATTGTTTTTACAAGAATTAAAAATTTGTTAATTATCTGAGAAATTTGTTCAATTTATTATTATAACAAATTTCAGGGCCGCCTGAACATCAACGACTAATAATATAGTAAAGTACAGTAAGCGAAAACTTATTTTTAAAATGCATAAATTAAATTACCGATCTTTGGCAAATTTTACCAATTTGTATAATGTTTATAAAAACATTATTCATCATATATTTTGCATCTAATCAATACCTTTTTGTTGAATGCGAGGTTAAAAAATACATGCATGCAACCCTTAATTTTCCATTTCTACCACACTCTCAATTTCATTGATGATTTTTAAACTGATCGATAACTGGTCAATTATCGTCTTTTTGTGGACTTTTTTTTTTAATTTAACCATATGCGATTTAAAAATTGTTGTAAAAAGTAAATAATATAAATTATCTGTAAAATTTCTTCATTTTTTATTACAAACTCATACCAAAGCTGGCTATAAATATTCTACTTTGCAAATAGTGTAAATAAACTTCTGTGAGCTTAATTATTTACTAATTTCAAAGTTTAAAATTAGCTCATCCGTCTGTGGATATATAAACATATCTTTATTATAATTTCTGCAAAATATGCAGATTATTAGTTATGGTAAATGTTATAATTAATATATAAAGTATATAATTAGGATAATAATATATTTAAATTTAAAAAAAACACTATGTTTTAAAAACTGATCGAATTTAGTCATTTGGCGAATAGATTTATAATCTAATTATAATATAATGTTATGATTATTATATTGTGCTTCTTATCAGTCCAAGTTCTTATTTAGATTATTATTTAACCCATGTTTTTTATCAATTCTTTATCAATTTTAGTTTTTATTAGTTTAAGCTTTTCTGTATAAAGTAGATTTTAAACGTGATTATAAATATAAAAGCAACAAAATAAAAATAATTTATTTTATGGATAAAGTTTTAATCACGAACTGTATATAATATTTTCATATTACTAATAATATGATGAAACACTTTGTTGAAGTTGAATGAAATACTATCAGTCCCCGAAATATTATAAATTAGGTCCGCACAAATTCTCAGATCATATTTCGTAAAAGTATAATTAAAACTGAATACTAACACCAATATATGTTTTAAAAAATGCATAATAATCGTACCTTGCATAAAGAACGCACATGTGAAATTATTAAAATTTAATTCAAACTTTAGATCTGAATATTAGTTTAGTATTTGAATTCATTACAAAATAATGAATGGTATTTTTCATTTTAAACCGCACGTTGGACATCCCTGTTTGGGCGGTGGTCGCTCATAGAATTACGCACATGTAATGTTCGCAACATGACCGCATATTGCTGCGTAACTCAGGCGTAATGGACGAAGACCCCACGATCTTGAAACATCGGAATTCCAAGATTCTTCTTCGAAAAGCAAGGACCGTTCTCCACTCTCCTGATAAATTTAACTATCTGAAAAGTTATCAGACGCACGACCCTGCATACTAAACAATCGCTGAGAATTTTCCAAATAGACGAAGGTCTTGTAAGCAATGATTTACATGTAATCATGTAATCAATAAAGGAAAAATATCATTTGAACAAATATAATGTTTAATGGTACTTGAAAATTGTTAATTTATCTGAGCAGAGACCAGTTAATAAGTGAAAATAATAAGTGCTTTTATTCAGAGGGACAATATCTCTGTTAATTAAAAGTCAACTTAACTCCAAGGATAAATATACAAAAACCATGAAACATCATGAAAGCAATTTGATACCTTTCAAACAAACTACCATAAAAGATAATTATGAAAAGCTTTTCACTTAATCATCATAAAAACCATAAATCCAACTACCAATTTCACTCAATTACGTCAATTCCCAACGAGCTAATTAAACTGTAGCAAAAATGCCTAGGTCCCATCTCGCAAAGTAAATTTTCGGCTAAAACACTATGGTCTATTCTCACGCGATTATAACTCAACTGAAACTTCTAATATAATCATAATATATCCTCATTGAATCATTGCCACTTGCACGATATTCCTAAGACATTAATCTTCAAAGAAACACCTCCTCCTCCGAATAGCAACTTGATAAATAAATTGGGCGAAAATGACCTAGTATTTATTAATGAAGCTCCATCGCGTGTTGCAAGGGTAATTGCGTTTTTCGTATTTTTTTTTTACCAAGGAACCAAATTATATAGCAGTATGAAATATCTATATATCTCACAGATATAAATCAATATAGAGAGAAAAAAATCTAAAAATCTATGAGAAACAACATCATTAATTTATGATTATCAATATCAATTTTTAATCTACGTTATGATTTATTAAAACTAGAGGTGTGTGACATTGTGCCTTAAGGCAAATTGCTGGAACTTCCCGTAACAAAATGTACGGAAAATATTAAATGTTTTAAATAGATTGTTATAAATTCTTTTACATTGTATAATATTTATAACAATTATATAAACTAAATGACAAAGTTAAAATTATTTATTTGAAGTATATAAGTGAGCTTTAAAACTTGACCCAGAATTAAAATTGAAATCTGAATTATTTTCTGAATTTTTTGAAACAATTTTTTTTTTCCAAAAGCAATTATTTTGCCAAAACAAGCACAAAGTTTTTTGAATAATTCAAATCGGATGCTTGATTCTCTCAAAAATCTTTGACATGGCTGAATCTACCTCCGCCAAAAACTGATCACCTCTTCTCCTAATCATTACTAATTGAATGTTTTTTGGATCATTCAAATCGGATACTAGGTTCTCTCAAAACCTCGATTTCTATTTTCTGCACTCTTGGCAGAATATTCAGAAACTTCTGAAACGTGAATATATGCAAACATTTTCATTTTAGATTTTCGGCCCATCACTATAACTTACCCTACGGAAAGTTAATAATTACTAAACCAATAATTATAAATAATAAGTTTTAATTTAATTAATAATATACGAGTGAAACTATAAACATACTAAATGTAAGTGACATTTTCCCCTGAAAAAGTTATTGATTTAATCGTTAAGAATTTAAGTTATATTGATTTAATCAATATGAATTGAAATTTTCAAACTTTTAAGATTATTGCAATATAGTTATTAAGTGTTTATTTCTAAAAAAAGTACTCACTAAAAACTAATCAACAAATAATTACAGAGAAGTTGAATCAAAACCAACTACTAAACGGTTGTTCATTTTTCAAAACTTGTCCAGGATTTTTGAGAAAAATGCGGCCAATTGCACCCATCTGCTAATTGCAAAGAAACAGCTCAGGTTAAATATTAAATTTTCTAGAAAAACCACAACGAAAAATAAAAATTTGGCTCATACCCATACATTTTTTCTAATTGAAAAAACAAATCAAATTGAAATTGAGAAAACAAATTCAGCAAATTCTGACAGAAACATAATTTTATCCTCTGAAATGTTGATAATAAGCACTCATAGCAAAATTTACTTTCAATTTTTAAAAACTCGAGAAAAAGAGAAGAGTCAAAATAAACAAATCTATATATATAATTAAGTGAATTAATAATTTTTTTGAATATTATTTCATACTGCAATTTAGGCATCCGAACATAATCAATTATAAATGTATTCTTGAAGAAGAAAAATTAGAGACCGATTTATAATTTTATTCAATTTTGGAAATTTTAGCCAAATCAAAATAAAAGCTTTAAACCTCATTACTTCAACAGATAGTTGAAGTAGACATAGTGATAGAGAAAAATCAATAGTTTTGCCTTTTGACTAATTTACGCACCCTCCGAAGTACTTGCTAATCAGTCAGTATTAGTAGCAACTCCCAACGACAAAACTTTCTAATCTGCAGGTAATCCAAGCACATCATATCGACTCTGTCAAATTACCAATTTGACTGATATACTCTTCAAAAACACCATGACGTCTGTAAATCATATATGGTTTGATCTGCCAAATGTGCTAACATTCAATCATTTTGATATCATTTCACTCATTGTTTACGAGAGTTGACCTCAGAAAACGAAATGGAGAGAACTTACAAGTATAATAAATCCTAATATCCCGTTCAAAGCAATAAGCAGTGAGGAGTACACAAACAAAAACTAACAGAAAGAGTGATTGATTGCACACGCAACTCGCTTTTGGAGAAATTGTACGAGGAAAGAAAACAGTGAGGACTTTCTCCAGATAAAAATATTTTTGTGAGCATTTTTCAAAAATGTACAAAAAATTTTACCACAAATCTAAAGTATCTGTTAACTCTAGGTGTAAGTGGCATTTTGCCTTTGGGAAAGTTGCAAAAATGTCTCAATATGTATAAATAATTGACCAATTTAATTGAAAAATTAAACCAATTTTCTTATGCCCATATTATTTTAGATCCTTCGTTAGAACCACAAACTATCTCCTTGCCAAGCTTCGACAAAATCATCAAACAAATAGATTTTCATCATTAATTACGAAGAAACGGCCAGGTTGATCTTCACCAGAAACTAATCAACACGACATCCAACTCATATCTTTCGAACAGTTTTTGATATTTCAGAATTAGTTTAGAATTTTTGACGAAAACGTGTAATTTTTTTTTCTACTAATTATAAAAAACTGATAGTTTTACTAATTATAAAAACCGATCATTGCACAAAACTAATCAAGCAAGTCCATATCGAGTTAAACAATATATGACCTTTATTTAAATTGGTTTAGGTAAATTGAGAAAACCCATACACAAACATGTTTTATCCAACTTTGCTTCCAAGATTTAGAATGAGTTGCAACATCAAAGAATCAACAATAGCAAATATGATTTTCTGGCAAAAATACTAACTTCTCCTTTGGCAAATTTAGAATCCAGTAGTTCAGTAGTTTGAGCTGACATTCAGTAGTTTGAGCTACATTTAGTATTATAATAATATGCCAAATTTTTCAATTTTGATTAAATACCAAATTATATTAAATTGCAATGCCAACACTTTAGATTACTTTTTGTTCAATAATCATCTCGTTTTTGTCTTAATGTCATAATTTGTCAATTGCATTTGCAAAATACATATTCCTAAGTAAACCGAGCAAAATAATCATAATATCAATAAATTCTTCATTGTTTGTGGATAAAAATTTATTGATCAAACTTCTTAGTAATTCAGTTAACAAGATAATTCTTTGTGAAATCTTTTTCTTTACTCATATTAAATTTCTTTTTCTTTCTCTTTCGTATTTTGTCTTACAATTAGTTAAGTTTGATTTTTTAACTGTTTAATCTTCACCCGAAAAGGACAAGAAATACATACATGTCACAATCGTGCCTCAAAATTTTCACAATCGTATCCAATTTTTGAAAACAAAACATTATGACTGACTAAATTATCTAAATTATCTAAGCAAAAACTAATTGCTAGTAAATAACTACTAATGTTCAACTTACAGCAAAATAACAAACAAAGTGATGTATCTACAATTAACATAATTAAAAGAATTACAATATGAAAATTTACTTTTTTAAAAGCAACATGGTTTACAAATCATGTTAATGTAAGACACCGACTGAAAGCAATAATGGAAACTTGTTCGAACAATCATACTTCATCTTCCTCTTTGGACCCTATTTCAAAATCAGTATAGTTTAGTTGTTATGGCGATAGGTACAACCGTACCCTGACGCAACCATACCCAGTCTCCCCTAGTCTTCATGAATATACATTAGGGTGGTCCTTAAAATGGTCATTTTCAAATTTCCTTGCTTCCAGGGGCTCAAATGGTTCCAAATAGATAAAAAACAATTCTCTGAAAGTTTTAGCTCTTAATATTAACGTTTAGATAGAGCGCAATCCAATCAAAATTTGTATTTAAAGAGCATGGAAAAAATTTTGAAAATTTAAAAAAAATGTTTTAGGTGTAACTTTTGTTCGCTAAATTACATCTAAAAATTATTATTAATTAATTTAAAATTTTTGAAAAATTTTCCATGCTATTTCCATATAAAACTTTGATTGAATTGCGCTCTATCTAAACGTTAATATTAAGAGCTAAAACTTTCACAGAATTGTTTTTTATCTATTTGGAACCATTTGAGCCCCTGGGAGCAAGGAAATTCGAAAATGACTATTTTAAGGACCACCCTAATATACATAACTATGCATTATTACTTATATACATATACTGTAACTTTCTGAGCTTGTAATTAAATCTGTTAAAAACTGAAAACAAAGGCAAAATATTCCTATTCCACCAACTTTGTTCTGAAACTTCTCTAGCATCCAGTAAAAAATTCCGCAACTTCGTCAGAATCTGTTGCAAATTATGTAGTTTTTTTCTGAAATACTTGTCTATATATGAGGGCGATACGAATTTTCGATATTACTCCCCGCAGGCATTCATTACGTTCGCCGGTTTTATGGGAGTTTTATGCAACGGTAAAGCTATCTATCAAGCAAACAACAGATGCCGCGGACAACTCGAGGGCCCTTCGGTTAAATTTAGGCAATATACGCGAGAAAAATATTTAAATATTAATTTTAAGCGCTTTTGTAATTACGGCGTAATCGCGCGTCAAGTACCAAAGGTAAGAGGTACTCGACGTTATTTTTGCGGTCGAACGACTATGACGGAGAAGAGTTCGTGATAATGGCATTAAGGAAGAAAGTAATAATTTTATTTCATTAAATACTTAATACACTCAATTGTATAATTTGAATTCAATATTTGACATATATTTGCAGAAAAGCGAATACTATTTTCAACTAAAGTTTCATCGAGCCTTAAAATATATGAATATTTTATTGCTCTAGAATGTTAATATCTTTTTACGTGGTAAATTACGAATAAAGATTTAAATATTCGTGATCAAAATATTGAATTCATACAAAAAAATTACTAACTGCACAATCATTGACTTAGAAACGCCGTTTTTTCGAATCGAAAGTTAAACCTATATACAACTATATACACCTATATGCCTATAACATCTAAAACCTATGTACAAGTGATGTCATCTTCAACATTGGACTAATTAGTTGATATTTTTACAAAAATGATTACCATTACAGTTGAAGTGTTAAAGCTTTGGCATTGCAAATTCCTCTATTCTTGCCTCTGACAATTCTAACATAAAACAGTAGCGATATCAGTTTTCACTTAAAAATATACTATATTTACGAGACAAATATAGAAAAATCTAAGAAAGAATGAGCAAATACTATGTAGTCCTCTAATAATTCGAAGTTATAAAAAATTAGATTACAATAGCTAATGATTAGTTCATAAGCAACACATAAAAATAGTTCTGAATTGTTTTTTTTTTTTAAATATGATTAACATTTTGGTCTTATATAGATAAATATCACCTCAAATGTAGATATTGGTCCAGATACTATCACAATTTCACTATAATATTAAATATTTTATACATTATAACCCAAATGCATGTCGAAAGAAATCAGATGTAAAATTTTGCCCAATGATATTTCATACTAGTCCTATATAGCAATTAGTATTATAATTAAATGCCAAATTTTTCAATTTTGATTAAATACCAAATTATATTAAAGAGCAATGCAAATATTTCAGATTACTGTTTGTTCAATTATTACAACAGCTCATAAATAGTTTATGAGCAGCACATAAAATAGTTTTGAATTGTTTTTTTTTTATTTAAATATGATTAATATTTTGGTCTTATATAGATAAATAGCACTTCGAATGTAGATATTGGTCCACATACTATTATACCATTTTACTATAATATTAAATATTTTATATATTATTAACAAGGTGAAAGTCAAAAAAAGTCAGAAGTAAAATCGCGTCTAATGATATTTTATATTAGCCTTTAGTAGCAATGTATAATGAGTAAAAATTTAAATGTAATAAATTATCCATAGACTTGTTTCCATAAATGCTCATTGTAAGAGGAAAACAAATATAATTTTATGGCTGCAATGTGGTAAATGCGCAATATTTATTCCATGAGTATTTATACCGTTTAATACTATACTTCAAATAAACTCGAATTATTTGGTCATGTTTATAAGCTTGATAAAAAGATACATTTACAAATCCATGAAGCTAGGCTCAATTCCATTGATTTCACAACAGAAAAATGATTTTTAGTAAAATGTTAAAGAGGATTTATATTCAACGTCTGCAACATAATTTTATTATGTTAGACAGCAATTATAATAGACTTCAATCTTCAACAAGTTTTGATCCTTAAATCTGAACTATATTAGATATATCATCAATATCTTCGATATTAATAAAACAAAAATATAAAAATAATCAAATAAATCAATAGCAATAAAATAAATTACAATGTTTGATAAATCCATTCAGTAAGTTATAGTATATGCTTTCATTAACACAAAATTCCTAAAAAAAAGTCTAATCTAGGCATCGGCACTAAATTGCAATAAATTGGTATTTAGGTGTCGCTGTTACTACAATTGTTCACAATTGCGCATAATTTATTTCCTTTTTAAATTAATAACGATACATTATAACTTAAGGGTGAAATCAATAAATAGCACATTTCGTATCAAGTCGTGTGTTGAATAAATAGACGACGCTTTTAGTTCCGCATTCCACACGAAACCCATCTAAAGCGGCAGTCTAGGTCCGAGAGCTTTCGATGTGCCCCCTTCGCCGGAGGGTGCTAAGCCTCATGCGAGGTTTTAATTTGTCCCAACAGGCGGTATTAGAGTGATACCAAATAGGGTATTTCTGATTTTTGAAATTCAATATCATTTCGATAAAAAATAAGATATTTTGACAACTTATATATATATTTCTGGAAATTAATCTACCTGTAGTTTAATACATTACTCTCAATTTTAATTTGTATAAAAATAAAATTATATATCTTGCTATAAATTGCAGAAGGTAAGAAGTAATAATTTTGAAATTTTGTTGTAAACGTAAAAACGTTACCAATTAAATAGCAATAGCAAAATGAAAATGCTGTGATACATCGAAAAATCAAGCTTAAGGAGTCTTTTCTGCCCTAAAATAGACCAATGTTATAGCAAGGGTATATTATGTAGCCGTTTTCATATAAAATTTTACTAAAAACTGTCAAAATAATATGTGGCTGCTGTGCAGTGAGGCGTTTTAAATAGAAAACTTAACCTAAAAAACGCACAAATATCAAAAAACGTTATCATAACTGGATCTTTGATTCATAGATTTATAACATTTGAGTGAAGTTGCATTTTATGTGTAAAACGCCTAATCACACAGCAATTACATGATATTTTGACAGTACTTAGTAGCAATTTGTATGAAAACTGGTACTTAGCATAGCCTTAATCTATTTGTTTACCGAGAACTACATTAGGTCCCAAGACCTAGAGCAAGTTGCCTAAGGGTAGAAAATGCGAAACCAAGAACACTTTTAGAATTTGAATAAATTTCTATTCTAAAATATATTTCTATTATATTCCTCCGTCGGTCAGACATTTATTTACCTCCGAACGGTCGGAGTAGTCTGGCTGAACCACAAATTTTTTCGTCCTGATTTTTTCATTGATCGACAACTAATGAAATTTTAGGAAAAGCCCAGAAATTTCAAGTCGATAGTATTATTAAAAGTTTTTTTTTAATTGAAGTCAAAAAAAGTCAGGCCAGACCACTCCAACCGACGGAGGGATATATTCACAATATTATGTATTTTATTTCTGCAAATATTCCTCTACAATTCCTGCAACCAACCTCCCGAATGCAATGATTAAATATTCAAATAGGGAAGGGCACGATACGTATAACGAGTCTTTCCGCCGTTTAGATTTGCAATCATATTCGTCTTTGAAATCAAATCAAACATGAATAGTATTAAATTTTTGTGGGCGCACGTGTATCAGTATAAATTAATCATTCTAATGACTTTTTTCAATAAATCCTAGGATTACGCGCACACAGCTCATACTAAAAGTGTACAGCATTATAAAAAATATTCTGCAATATTTATGAATAAAAAGCTTCGGATTACATACATACATACATAAGTACAATCACAAATAGCAATTTCAATAATTCGTAAATGCAAAAATCAATATTCTGTTGAAGTATGTTTTCAAATGTCAGACGTCAAATACATAAAATGTATTACTGTTATCCTTCGTTACAAATGCTTTAAAACGAAAATTAAGCTAACATCATCATATGATAGACCATTATAATATCAAGATTGATTTCAATATTTTTCCTTTGAAAATGTTTTTATGTTGCAATTCACAGGCCTCTAGTTATGCCTAAAAGCAGGAGCAACAAAGAACCAAGTATGAAAAATGTAAATTTATCAGTGAATTTCATATTATAAAACCTCAAATTCAACATATTTCACTATTCAAAGCCTTTGATAAAAACAAAATGATTTACAGTTTTTTTTTAATCAAAACAAATTTGTCAAAAATCTAGAAGTCATTATTTCATATAAAACAAAAGTTGGGCAATACCAAAATTCTAATCGCCCCATAACATTTTTATAATTGACACATTTTTATAAGTTCCATACGTTACGCTAAATTTAAGTTCAAAATGAGTAGCATAATACACAGAATAATGTTTGAAAAAGATATATCGAACAATTTAAATTACATACAATCTCGGAAAATGTGCCAAAAATATTCCGAGGATGGAACCCCTATCAAAGGAGGATGCTGCGAAGACCATCAGAAGAAGCCAAAGAAAGGTAAATCAATTATTAGAACAAATTTGATAGTAAATATGAAAATTTCAAATATATCAAAAAATAAATCTTTTATTACATGAAAGATTGATTTGTATATATTTGACAGACCAGAAAGGGCCCCAATTATTCCGCCTTATTCAAGATTAATTGAATACAATTTCACTTATATTTTTATCTTTTCGAAAGAGAAGTTTGTTTTCGCAAAAAATCCGATTTGCTAATTTTGTTTTTTTTGACGTTTCATGTCATTCTGAATCGAATGAGGCCAAATTTAGGAAAAATACGTATTTATATATATGTAAGCGAGTTTTTGACTTTTTGTCGACGTTTTCTCAAAAACCTCTGAACCGATTTCAAAAATTTGAAACGTTAGCTACTGATTACAGCTGACGTACACACTTAAGGGGGAGAGCCTGCTTTAGATGCTTCAATAAATCCCTTATTTGAGAAATTTTTCGGGAAGGAAATAAATATTTAATTGAAACTAAACTTTTAGGTTTTATTGTCATATATTTCAACATTATTCTCAAATTTTTTCATTAAAATACATGCTATAATATGCCGGGTACAAGTATTTTGCCGATGCGCCACGAGCGTGCAGGTGTCATTTGGCAGGAAAGATGCAGGTAACAATTTCCATCCAAAACAAAAAAATCAAAACAAATATATATTTTCAATAGTATAGATTCTAATTAAACCTAAAAAATTCAGAAAACAATGAGAAATGCATTAATTTTTCGCACCTTGAAGAAAAAATCATGTTTTTTTATACAAAATTTCTCTTTAGATTGTTTAAAAAGTGGGTTAATTATAACTTTTATAAGTTTTTTCTAGGTTCAAATAAAATAGAATGTACTCCTGAATACAATAAATTTTGTCTCGTTTCGATAGGATATTTAGTTTCTTCCCCTATCTTTCCCGCCAATTAGGAAGTATCGATAAAATTAAAAACCGAGAAATGCTCGACTCTTGCTATTTCTTCTTTAATTCCGAAAATAATCTCTAAAGCGGGCTCCCTTCTTAAATAAAATACATTTTCAGAACGCAAATCTAATTAAATAAACTATGTTAAATTCATTTAATTATTACAATTAGAAATATATATTATAAGTATGTTTGAAAGGCATGATTGGAAATCGCATTGATTAATTTGAAAGCAAAAATGTTATTTTTCAAATGAAGAGTTGAATATTTTATCGAAATGGCTGATTCTTATTGATTAGGTTGAGTATGTATACGTATCGGGAAGTTAATGCAACTTGCCGTAAGGCAGAATGCTACCTATAACTAGTATAGTCTAAATTTTGGAACAGAGCAGAAAGATCTGTTGTAGAGTTGCATTATTCCAGATTATTTAAATGCAAATTTATGAATATAAGAAAACGGAACGAAAAATTGAGTTATTTTTTATTGGTGTCTAATTAGTTTTAACAAAATATTTTTATTTATCTATGAATTATTTTCCTTAGATCCATGTATGAACGAGAAAAAGCGTATAAGCGCTCCGCCCCATAAGCCGAAGCTGGCAATGTGGCGTGCGCTCAGTATGTTCGTTGCTCTTCCAGCCGTCGCCCTGATGTCGTTCATGGTCTTTGCATCCAGGGCCATGGAGGAAGAACAACCTCGAACTCCATTCGTTCCTTACGAATACTTGAATATAAGACACAGGCGTTTCCCCTGGGGAGACGGAACCAGAGGATTCTTCCATAACCCAAAAAAGAATTGGACTCAGTTCGGGTAAAAAATATAATCAAACCTACACTGATAACTGATAATATATGTATCATAGACTGATTTCATTGTAAAAATTCTCAGAGTATAGATTGACTGGTCTCAACAATATTTTCAAAATTCTTTCGGTATTTATTATACTACCAGCAAACTGGGCAAATTCCGTTTCACCACCAGATGGTTTCACTTTATGTAACATTTCGTTTGGTGATTAAAAGATGAAGAAAAAAATTGCCTGCTGTTGAAATTGAATAAAATTTTGCACAATACACGTGATTGATTTGATCGTTTCCAATTGAAATGTTAGGAAACGAATAACTTATTTTTTACTGTTTTTGCACAATTTCACAGTGAACACAATTTCGTTTGTCACATGAAATTAACTGAGCAGAAAACAATGAGTCGCTGTCAAACAAATGAGTAGCAATCAAACATAAAATATTAGTTTGTAGTACATGCTAAGTATCAGAGATGACGCTGTATGTAAAAAAAGAAAAAGTGTTTCCGCTTTTCTGTTGAAATCTTTCTTCAATTTTCTTTGCTATAAACCTCACGGAGTCCGAGACCTTTCCAACAAATGCAAAATCGTCGAAATCGGTTTGTGCGGTCTGGAGTTATATTGTCAGGAAGGAAAACCCGACTTATTTTTATATAATAGATAATTTTAAGACTAAAGATGGTAATTGAATCAATAAATAGGATGCGATTTGGATATACAATCCAATTCTTCAAATTCAGGGCTTAATAATCAGTGAACCCACAAGCCTTCCGTGTTTGTCTCTAAAAACTGCATTATTAAATCATGTTCGGCTTTCGAGAAAACAAGGGTGACAAGATAATGCTTGATAGTGAAATGGCAGAACAATAATTATTATATTTAGAAACTTATTCCGCCGCATAACAGAATAATATTATGGCAAGGGCATGTTACCCTCCAACTTTCATACATTAAGCTTCTGAATCATACTAAATTCTGTCAAAATGTCATGTATTTGCTTTGCATTCAAGCGTTTTACACATAAACTGCAGAAAGACCCTGTTATCTGAGATCGTTTTTTTTTTTTTGACATTTGTGCGATATCTAGGTTAGGTTTTCTATCTGAGAAAAACGCCTGACTGCACAGTAACCACATAGATTTTGACAATATTTAGAACGATTTTGTATGGAGAATTCTACATAAGATAGCCTTGCCATAACATTGGTCTGTTATGCGGCGGAGTCGATTCCTTAAACTATCTAGCTCCCTGTTATCAGAAACAGAAATTATAGCCACTATATTACAAAATAAATAGGAAAACGTGAAAAAATTGCGGAATAAGTTTGCTCAAACACACTTCAATTTTTCTTATTGACCTGAGAAAATAGTCGCCATAATTCAATGTTATAAATGTATATGCTTTAGATATGATGACGAACGCGAAGCAAACGAAAAAATTGCCGCTGCTGAAGCTGCCGAAGCTGCTGCTGAAGCCAAGGCAGCTGCTAATGGTAATGGCAACGGGAATGAAGCGGAAAATGCAGGCGAAAACGGCAACGGCAATGGCAAAGCCTAGACCAGCATTTATATATATAAATATATTTTTATATCTTATTTTATCTTTGCAAATATTTTGTGATTTCATAGTAAGTTTTAGAGACGTTTATTTTATTATCTTTGTATAACGCGTTAGTAAAACTTTGTTATAAAATTTTATATCAGCGTTTTATATTTGCATTACACGAGATTTTTATAAATGTGTGTTTTTTTAGGGTTTCATTTAAACAGATGAAAGAAGAGTATTGAGGTGGCCATATGTCCTAGGTCGACTGGGACAGTCCCGGATTTTCACATGTGTCCCGTGTTTATTTGAAGGCAATGTTAGTCGAGGATTTAGATCATTGATCCCAGATTGTCCCGTGTTTTCGAAAAGTATAGGTTAAAATTGAATCTGTGCATTTACTTAATAATATAATTAAAACCACAAATTGATAAAATGAATGATAAAGTTCTTACTAAAAGTCAGTAATTCGGATTAAATAATTCATTTACCAAAACTGATTCTGATTGTATCCTTGAAAGATATTTGTATTTTTATACATATTCAAAATATTTGGCACCCAAAAGCATAACTACAATATGCCGTCCCGGTTTTGACATAAAAATATGGTCACCTTAAGAGTATGCATACATCATATAAAAAATTTAGTTGCTAATAGGAAATGCAATACCGGTATACCGGTATACCGAATTACCGGTAAACCGCCCGATTTTTCGGCGGTATTTTTATCGGTATTTATTCCAAAAATACCGGTATTTTCGGTATTTTTACATAAGCGCTATTTGATACATAATACCCTAAAGTTTCAATTTCTCGGACCAAATTCATTTTTAAATTCCATAATCGCATAAACAGCTATATCTTCAAGTCATTCTATAAGATAAACAAATGTCAAATATTATCTCAACTCGTCATTAGACTGAATATTTATTGCTTTCCAAAGGGCTTCATATCAATAAATAGAATTGGACTGATTGATAATGGTGTTTGTTTTATCTTTTGTAAAAATGTAACGGTTTTTTATTTTAAGTGATATTTGCTCCAAAATATTTTATATCATACAGATTACCACTGCGTAATATTTATTTTTTCTAGCTTTATACATAATAATTATGATGATTACTAAATATTTTTTGCTTCTTATTACATTAAATCATTATTTAAAAAAATAAACTTATTGTTTTATTTTATTGTTTAGTTGAATATAGTTGTAGTTGTATATACATTTTTTATATTTGTACTAGTAACTTTCAATTTTGTTTACGTTAGTTTAAGATAATGAAAATACCGATAATTTACCGGTATTCCGGTTTTAAAATAAAAATTACCGAAATACAGGTATTTAAATTTTCTATCGGTATTGCATTCCCTAGTTGCTAATGATGGTTCTTTATATACCGATGAAAATGTAAATGCGTACCTAGCATTCATGTAAAATTAGTTTTATTTTTGTATTTCAAAATCCTTATTCTACAATATTTCAATTCTTCTAAGGTATCAATATATTCAATGGAATAGGAAATAATAAAACCATATAATTTATTCTGTGTGATTTTATAACAAGATGAAGTATATATAGACACAAATATTTTTGGATTCACGGTTCGGTAAATAGACGTAAACGTGTCTTTACCAAGTACAAACAAAAATTTCAAATAAATTCGAGAAGACACACACGATTTATCCTTCTCAGGAATTTTGATATACAGTCACACATCTAAAGTTAAGACAAAATATATGAATTCTATTCCCGTGCCCGTGTGATAAATGGGATGCGTTTGTGCAGGATCTTTCTAACATTTCGCATACATGTTCACGAAGGGGTCGCGTTTTCATTTCTTCGAAATGTTCGCTGTTTAAATATTCATTTTCGGTTTTTGTGCAGGCCGGCTGGCAATAAGCCTAATGGCACGCCATAAACGGCCACAGGTGCCGGACGGGAAAAAAACACGCGAAAACATATCACGGCTTTTGCTGTGATAGCGGGAATGAAAATAAACACATCGGAATATATTTTTATAGTGATTAACTTTTTTTGAAAAACTATCGGAGTATAAAATGTATTGATAAAAATTAGTAAGTCGACATTGTACTGCAAATGCAATTTCACAAAGTTTGAACGTATAAACTAAGAGCCTTAAAAAATAAAATATTTAGATCTATTTCAAAATGGGACATTTAGGTCTATGGATTTCATTCAAAAAAAATTCATCTTTATTTTGCGCAATTACTATAACTTAATTCTGCGGGAACTTAGTAATATTAATAATAAAACTGTAAAATAGCGATTGCATTTTACAAAGACTATGTCTGCACAGACATTTAAAGTTGTTTATTAAATTTTGTTTCAACAAACTTATAGAACCGCAGTAATTATATGAATGAATAAACTAAATCCCACAATTCTAAAAAAGTTTGAAATCGTAAAACTGAATGAATCGTATTTCATTTTCACCATTTAAATATTTAAATTAGTATAATGTAAGATATATACTATTTATATAATATTCACATCATGTATAGATACTTGTAATTAAGGCCTTATTAAAGCACAGTCCTGATATGTGATTGTAATTGCAAAATTCATAATTTGATCCACTTCAATAAAATATTAGTAAATTTAGAAATATTATATTAAATTCAGTATTATATTAAAAGAGCTGAACTAACATATAGTTACCGATGGCTAAGTTGTTAGAAAAGTAGAAATAATTTTAATGAACATGTCAGCATCAAACTCTCAGTAATTTTTTGCTAAGTACAAATTTGGAAATAACTCAGAACCATTTGTTTTTTTGAAGTAAAACTTCTTTAGGCGTGACTAGGAAGTAAATATGTAAAAATGCAACGGAAGTTTCGCTCTCCATGAAATAATTTATATACGGGTCGATTGTGATTAGTCGTCGTGTCGAGGGTCATCGGAATGTCATTAGGTTGTTTTAATGAAAAATTCCTGAATCAGAAGAATATTTTACCCTGTAATGAAACCAAATAAAATATTTTTGCCGCGTATGAAACGTGAGTTTGTTGAAATAATTTCTATATTATTCGTAGTTTCTATAAATTTTTAAAGTTTACAAAATGGAAAATATTTTTATAGGCAAGACATATTACAGCTGCTCAAAGAATGAGATTGCATCGACAGCAAAAAAGTAAAAAAAATACAAACAGTCAATGAATGTATGTTAATTTTAATTGCATGAAGTTCTTCTAACACAATTACATGATGAGTGAAGTTGCAAAAACAATATTTGTTCAGGCGTCGTTTAACATAATCCACTGTGTGAACAAAATATGATAGAATTTATGAATCACCAATTACTTCATTTCTCCAATGAAGGTTCATTTCTAAATGCTAATTACAATGACAAACTGATCATTTCATATTTGAAGAATGACTTTAATTGCATTATTGTTTTCGAATATTAAAATTTTTTTGAATGCTATTATAAATATATAATTTATAATTTATTATTATATAAATATGTATAATAGTTGACAATAATAAATGTGTGCATCACGAGTGTTACCATATTACTAATGAACATCATTATTATTTTTAACATAAATACCATTCTGTACAATAGCAAAAAAGTTTTACTTCAATCGTGTGTGAACCTTACGCGCACTCTTTTTTTTATTTTTATCAGAGATTTGAATTACATTTTGAAAATGAATACATCTCATAATGTATATAAATAAGATCAGTCAAAGTATCCGTGACTAGAAGCATGACAAAGTAAATCACTAAGTACAGGTTTAAGACAATGTTCACAACATTTACCGTAAAGTAGTTAAATCTAACCGTGCATGGAGATCAAGGTTACAAATTATTGTAATAAGGATAATAAGGGCAATGAAATGAGTCGATGCCTCAGGACATCTACGACAATAATGTTCATGTTAAATACACTCGAGAAGATAATGATTATAGTACGAGAGTAAGCAATAGAAAAATAAAAAGGATTGACATTTTTGTATTCGAAAAATATCGGATTATGAATTTATTAAAAAAAAAAATTTAATGTGCTAAAACACTAACTCAACATAGTCTTACATGGCTTGCACTTTAACTATGTATGTGTATGTATGTTTGTGTATGTATTTAGGATAAAAATTGAAAATGCTAGTATGCCAAAAACTAGTAAGTACTTTTTTTTCATAAAATAATATATCTGATATGATTTTATTGACTGTACGATGTTTAGTCAATGAATTTCAGAACAAATTTTTTTCAGCAACAAAATTTCATGTGTATGTATTCATTGTCAGATTATAATATGTATCAGTATTAATTACAACGATTTAAAGCAAAGTTATGTTAATTTATAAATGTATTTATATATTAACAAGATTTATTTAATGTTGAAAATTCGATATACATATTTATATTACTCTTGAATGATCAACTATTTTATTAACTTAATAACCGGCATTAAAAATTATTAATATCAAAAGTTTGCGTTGCTAAAAATCTTCATATAATCTTTAAGCTTTAAGAAGCAAAAAATAGAACTCCACAAAGTGCAACAATCCTTTCAAACTCTTTTAATAAAAATGTCCTACAAGCTTTTATTAAAATGTTGCCAACAAGTCAACTTTTTGCACTAGTTTTCCAACTCTTCGACTATAATAAGAAGCTTTATGGTTTAGAATAGTGAGAATACATATTAGCAATCTGTAACGGTTGATCTTTTCACAATTAACGATTTTCAAACATGCTCCATTTTTGTTAAACCAAGCAGTAAATACACGAAAGAATTATTATTATAAAGCCTATTTACAATACTTATTAATCAAAATTTGTACTATATTTTTTTAACAAAATTGACGAAGCTTTAAATGAAATAGTTTAGTAACGAAATTTTATATGAAAAAAGTCAGTCTAAAATAACAAATGTAAAATATGATTGCACTTAAGGTAAAAACTTACAAAAAATAATAGTCATATATCAGACAAGGTTTAAAGTATCTTCTACTTATTTCATATATTATGTTCCTATTTTAGTATAAATAAATATTAAATTTAACATTCATTAATCACGTTAAATATGTGATATATTGTATTATTACAATATTTAAGGGGAGGAAGAATCTTGTGAACCGTTAATAATAAATGTATAAAAACATATCTCAAAGAGCAGAGACTGGCGCAAAGTGGCGTATGATGCAAAAAATCGTATTAAGAGTGATGGTCCTAAAAGCATTCTAATGTAATAATTATTTTAAAGCAGTCAAATTCTGTATTCGTTACAATTGCCATCTCACTGAAATAAACTGGACGTAGGTACGATGTTCTGCTTAAAAGATATTGTACGTCGGCGCTGGATGGCGCCTAGATATAACACGAGATGCAGCATCCGTCTCTATACCATATGTAAAAATCGTAAAATGTAATAAACTATGTTAATACGATTAAATATTAGTATAATATAATTACTCAATATAATCATTATTTCGAACTATTTAGAGTGTAACAAAGGGAACAACGACCACGCGGTTGTTCAATATTTACCACCATTAATTTTTAAAATATTCAAAATGTTTACGTATTAAATTTTATTATTTAATTATAAATTATAAAATAAATTTGAAAAGATTATAATTCAGGTTTTTAGCTTTCACTATCATTAAAGTTTTGAACGTGCAATAAGAACAATAAGTAAAATTGTGTTTGAAAATGTTGAACCATTAACTGACAAAAAACGGTTAAATAAATATCTGTAATTTTGATTTTAATAACAAAAACGTAAAACTTTAGATTCATAGAATTAATCATTTACAAATCTTGTCTGAATACCCCAATCTAATGAATTTTTCCAATTGGAAAACTGACTTCCTCTTCCATACAAGTTGCATTTTACATTGAAACATATTTTATTAACTTCCCGTTGAATAAGTTATAGTGATGAACTAGAAATCTAAAATGAAAACAAGATCTCAACAAATCTGAACAGTTGAGAGGTTTCTGAAAACATAGAATATTTATATATATTATATTTATAGGGAGATTTATATTTATATTTATATTTATATTTATATTTCTAGAGAGAGATATTATCGATATTATATTATTATATTTATATTTATATTTATATTTATATTATATTTATATTTATATTTATATTATATTTATATTTATATTTATATATATTATATTTATATTTATATTTTCTTATATTTAGATTTATATTTATATTTATATTTATATTTATATTTATATTTATATTTTATTTTTATATTTATATTATATTTAATTTATATTTATATTTATATTTATATTTTATTTATATTTATATTTATTTATATAGATAGGCGGATTAGTTTTTGGCAAAGGCATATCCGGTCGTTACGGAGCAAAGAATGCAGAAAATAGAAATCGAGTTTTTGAGGGATCGGAGTATCCGATTTGAATAATCCAATAAACATTCAATTTTAATAATTGGGAAAAGTGGTGATTAGTTTTGGGCAATAGCAGTTCCATCCAGTTCGAAGATACGAAGCTAAATGTGCAAAAAATGGCAGTTTTTGAGAGAACTAAGCATCCGATTTGAATGATTCAAAAAACTTTCTGCTTGGCGAAACAATCGCTTTTGGAAAAAACTTATTTCCAAACTTGAATTTTTTTTCTCTATAATTATTGATAAAATCTTAAATTTCTATTAATACAAAAATATTGAGTCGGTGATTATTTATCGTTAGGTTTTATCGTTTAGGTTTTATTATGGATAAGACAGGAGTTGATAAAGTAGTATACTTATATATTGCATTCTCTTATTTCTTGTAATTTATACCAGAAATATATAGCATTTACCATCAATTTTAATGATTAATAATCAATTTTTTAATTAATTCGTGTAATTAAGAGCAATTAATTTAGCTAAATGATCTAGAAAGAATAGTGCATAATCATGGTTGTTAATCGAAATAATAATTTCAATATATATATTTACTAAAAACCACTTTCTACGTTATCCGGCGATAAACAATGTAATTGACACATATGTAGATTTAATGAGTTTAGTGACATCGTCAAATGATTATATTATCAGTTATATTATATTTAATTTATTGAGTCATGACACAGTATGCTTTAAGCGTCATTGATTGCACTAATATAAAAAATGTATTTAAGAAAGTTGTAACAAATATAACAAGATAATAATATAGAATTATTGTAATATTATAATTTAATTAAATAAATATCTATGACACTAAATGTAAAATTTATACATAGCATAATAATTACATCTTTGCTATTATCTTCCAAGAAAGCTCTATACTCTCTAGACATTTGAATATAACGTAAAGGTAATTAACACAATTGCCAAAATAATTTGAACAGTTTTTTATTTTTAACTAGTTCAAAATTTTGTGCGAAAAGGTCTTGAACAAAATTTAACTATTATTAAAAAGGTTTTTTGCCAGCCAAATTTATAGCCAAACTGCAAACTGCTCAAAAAGACTTCAAATATCAAGTCCCATTAAAAGAAAAATCGAAATTTCGAGCTAAATATCTCTTTTTTCAAAAAATAGATTATTCTCTCTACATAAAAAACCGATATTATGAATTTACCCATAATATCTGGTGTTAATTCATAACTTATAAAAAATTCTATAAAGCCAAAAAAAAAATTTTATTAACTAAATTTTTCTCGTGATCATATTTCAGAATCAATATGAAAATATGTAAAAAAATAGATAAAAAATAAATTTACATGAAATTAAATATATTGCAAATTTAACATCCAAATTAAAGTTATGTAATAGAAACTCGGTTCGTCTTGATGCGTTGGAAAAAAATTGATTGTTCTATACAAAACTCTTGAAAAGGATTTCATATACAATGATAATTTGTATTGCTTCATTTTTTTATATCTTATTTTAAAGTAAGCACAGCTAATATAGAAAGTATATTAACATCTTTGTTATTACTCAAAGCTTTGTTCTTGCAGAACTAACCATACGAAAACAATTCAAAAACCACGAATTATCAAGATCTAGGCAAAACCAAGTTAATTCAAATAGCGGTATAGGAAAAAAAAACTTCATTTCAATCAACTTTCTATTATGTAGAGCAACTACTGTACTCTAATCGTTTCCTAAGGAAGAACAGGTACTTTAATCGGAGTAAGTTCTCATCAATGGAAGTAAGAGTTGTTAGACAACATTCGCACGATGAGAGGTGACACGCCCGCGCGCCGAGAAAATTTGCATGAAGTTAAATGTAAACAAACAGATTTATGGAAAGATTTGCTAAAGAATATTTGTAAGTAACTCCTACATAATACTCCTAAATAATAAACAACATTCTTTCACTGAAACAATTTACTTGCCATCTTGGAGGTTACTACAAGGAAACCCAATGGTTCACAATTTCTTTCTGATGACATTATAACAGATATATTTTTAATAGTGATGTGAATGTAAATTGCAACATTGTACCGAAAGACCATTTAGAAAATCTGCTATCACCCGCTTGATATCAAGCTGACCAAGGTGGGGATTTACCCCGAAACCAGTGATTGATAATCCACAAGTCGTACATAAATAATAAAATTACATGTAGTAACATTTATTTCAAAAAACTTTTTTAACACTTGAGTATTATGGTTTGCTATAATTTTTTTAATGAATTCTGGAGGATTTTAAAAAGCCCTTATCTGCTTTACTATGCATAGTTGCAAAAAGTAGCTCAGTTATAAGCATACCCAACTCACACGTCAGGGGTACTCAGTTCGAGTCCCTGTGCTGACATAAAAATGGTTCATTTAATTTGAATTAGTTACTGACATTATTTTGATCATTGCATACAAATAAAAAAAATAGAATAAAATTAGAAGTAAGAGAAAAAGCAAGATTTGCAATGGAGAAGATAAGATTTTATTTAATTGTAAATAATCAAATACAAATTATTTATAAAAATAGTATAGAATATAAAAATGAAATGTTGTAGGTAGCTAATTGCTCTAAGAAAGTGACGTCAACCAAAAAATTAAACAATTTTAAAAAACTGTGACAAATATGCGATGTCATCAACTATATAAATTCAGTTATTAAATACATAATGTAATTATTTCTAAAAGATGTAATTACTTCTGAATGAATGGAAAAGAATTGTCCAAAAAATAGACGGAATACATTTGTTATGTTTGGAAATTAAATATGTTCGCTCTAATACTTCTGCAAATAGCAAATTATAGAAAAACAACTACTGGCAAATATTTAATTTTTTTCTTAAAATAGTTATAGGTCAACAATAATTAGTGCAATGGCCCGCTACGGCTGGAACATTTTTGTTGGCGTTTGTAATTTTGGGTTTTGTAATTTATTCTGATTTTATGAATGAATACGGTTTGTATAAGTAAAATAATATTTGAAATAGCTCATAACAAGCAATGATAAAAAAAAACTCAGAACACCTTTTTTTTTAAATAGACATCTAACGTAGTACCGATTTATGTTTAGTCAATTTCAGTTTAAAAATTGTATTATTTAAAACTATAAATTCATCTTTGATTTTGAATTCATTTTTTGTACCATTTCAATTTTTTTTTTTCAATTAATTAGCAATCAGAATGCATACGTTCTATAATTGATGTCAAAATATTTGAGTTCATAAATAGCTCTTTTTATACGTCAGGATGTATTTGAATTTGTTAAGAAATAAATTTATTACATAAACCACAGACTAAACTATCATAATTAAGAAATCATTTGTGGAAACTAACTACAAAGAATATTAATACTACGATTTGGAATGCTAAACTCTCAGACTGTAAACTTTCTAGATAATTTTGTATCCCACACCAGAATGTCTAATTCAATTAAATGCTCATTTATCGATTATAATTTCTGTGATAATTTCTGATCAGATAATCAGAAAGTCTTAAAACTATTCGAAACCCCACATATCGAAATTTGCTTGTGAAGTTTTAAATAAAAATAAACATCGATATAAATTACGATATTTCAACAGAATTGTATTGTTTCCAACAGATATTGGAAGATTTAAAGAGTAGTATATCGAAGTAAGTAGTATATCGATCAAAATAAAATCTAATCAGAATCTGATTAAAATTTAGTTAGAATCTAATTAAACTTTAATTAGAATCTAAATAAAATGAAAATAGAATATAGAACAAAAGTATACAACGGTATAATAAACAATAAAAAATAATAAGTTATTTATAGACATTTAAATATGAATTATTTCGGAAATAAATACGTTCCATCATTAGGACTGTCAATAAAAAAAGCAATATTGATGGCAAATTGGATGGTGAACAAAATGTTTAAAAACTTGAAGAATGGATCATGTACCTTTTTAAAGAAAAAATAGTGGCATCGTGCTTTAAGGCAAATTGCTGGAACTTACCGTACCAAAATTAAAACTTTTAAAAGAGATTCTATTTTTTTAGAACTCTGATGATTTTGTCCGCCAAATGGCATTTTTTGTCACTTTTATTGTTAGATCTTCGAAATCGCTAGACCTGCCTTTCCAAAAATTTCATAAGTTCTTCATTTCGTTAATGCAAATGAAATGTTTTTTTTGAATCATACAAATCGGATGCTCCGTTCTTTTAAAAAAATCTGTTATTTCTAGCACTTTTTGCCCTGTATCTCCAAAACGGCTCGACCTCTTTTCGCCAAAAGTAATCAGCTCGTCTCCTTATCAATACGAATCAAATGTTTTTTTAAATTATTGAAATCGGTTGACCCGTATTTCCGAAATCGTCGACGAAAATTTGTGTACGCACCACACACACACATACACATACACACACACAAACATGCATAAACACACATAAACTCATTTTTTCTAAGGTATGCCAAAATGTTCAGAAACCTTCGGAACGTAAAGATATATAAAAATTTGATTTTTGAATTTTTTCGATTACTATAACTTACCCTACGGGAAGTTAATTAGAAATTGAGATACAAAAATTACTTACCAATATTGATATATAAATCTATTCAGTAATTTTTATCAAAGCGCTCGAAAAAGAATTATTGAAGAATATAAGTATTCATCATAATTCATGAATATTGTTTTCGTTTTTAATGTTTTTGGCAGAATCGCCTGATAATGGAGCATACCCGAAACGTCCTAATTCAACATCTACAAAAAACTGATTGTTTTTAATTCATTGAATCAATTATCCATATAAAAGAAAATTCTTGTAAATATTATAGAAGAAAATTTTCCTAAAAAATATTTAGTATTTAGATTTTATATAAATTTTAAAGTTCTGTGATCTGTGATCTGTAATTCATAAACAAATTTCATCACAATTAACATATATTAAGAAGTTATATATGTTAATTATCTGTTATCTCTGGATTATAGAACTCAAACTAAACTTCCTCAAAGTTCTCCATCCCTGATAAGAGGGATGAAAAGGGTTAGAGCCGAGCAGAGTAGCATTAATGTTGACTGACCTGTCTCCTTACGCGATTCGCGGTCTCACCGGTGTTGACCTCGTGCCGCTCGAACCTCTCAAACTTGAAACTGTTCGATCGATACAGTTCGTTATCCTCGCGCCGGTTCTTGCACAGGCGACGTGTTATCAGATTACCTCTCGTCCTGAGGAAAGGAAAGGAAAGTAAACAAACCTCATTATATCATCTGATGTTACTTTATTATTACTAGAATGGAGCAGAATTTATAAAGAAGTTACAGATAGAAAATGTTTCCATACGAAGATTGTACTTCTCTGGCATAGTACGCCAAAGTAAGTATGCCATCAGTTACCATAACAGACAAATGTTATGGCAAGGCTATGTTACGCTCCGTCTTCATACATCATGCTACTGAATCATACTGAATGCTGTCAAAGTGCCATGTATTTGCTGTGCATTCAGAGTTTTACACATAAACTGCAACGTCACTCGTATATTATGAACCTGAGTCAGAAAGACCCTGTTAACCAACTTCGTTTTTTGACATTTGTGCGGTTTCTAGGTTATGTTTTCTATCTGACAACCTGAGAAAATTGCATGTCTGCACAGCAACCACAGTGCTTTTGTCAATATTTAGAACAAATTAGTATGGAAAGTTCTTTATAACATAGCCTTTCCATAACATTGGTATGTTATGCGGCAGAAACGGTCCCTAATTCTACATCAAACTCAGATAAGTCAACCGATGGATTGCATTCTAAATAACTATGTAGTTTAGATACATAATAGTTCATAAGAGTCTTAAATTCTGATTGCTGTTTGTATGAAGTGAAAAATGAAAATAAAAATCATAGAATAGAAAAAATCCTAAAATACACTTAAAAACTCTGTGATGCTGCCGTCTTAACGCAAATGCTAGAACGTTCCGTTCAATTAGTAAATAATTAAATAATGTTAAAATTTCATTCCGTCGTTTTTATTCTTAATTGTTATTAGTTTCGTCATTCCAGAACTTATCTGAAATTCCTAAGAATTATAAAAATGACAATATATAATTATATTAAGAAAATTCAAAATAATTACATATTGAATTATTATAAATTATTGAAGTGCAGTGCATATTTAAATTTATGCTTTTAATTACATTACATTTTTATAGTTTTTATTTTTTAATACATTATTTTTTT
>NW_020536424.1:0-20075 GCF_003426905.1 Ctenocephalides felis | reverse complement strand
TTATCTAGATAATTAATGTTAGAATATAAATAGCTAATATTGTATAAATAATAAAAGATAAATAATGAAAAATAATCCTCGACTATTACGTGCTTTGAAGCTCATGGTAAACATTTGAAGCTACTTGTAAAAGATGTATTGATTTTACTTCAAGCTTTTTATGCAATTTAAATATTTTCTTTCAAAATCATTATAATTTTTAATTAGAATTTTTGTTCAAAATGTATTCATTATTTTTTCGGTATTAATTTAGAGATTAATAGATAGTATTCGAAACTGAAAAAATATAATAAAAATGTATTTTTATACAATTAGAATATATAAAGTATTTTATATAAAATAAAATAATGAAGATTATCGAAATCATTCTAAATAATTTTCTCAGTACATGATCAATTTAGTGAAAAAATATGAAATAAATCATACATAACGCAAATAGAGAAGGCAGGATGAGTTATAACTCAATAAATATTATTTTTTTTATTGAAGAACCGAAAAATTAATAAATCAAAACTTTAATAGTATCTAATTATGAAATTCCACAGCATTGTTAATTAAAGTTGAAACTTAACAAAGAGCGCTAGCAAGGCAAGTTTTACAATAGAATTTCTCAGAAATCATATTGACAACTTTATTGTTAATTGTATTTATTGTGTGATAATTTATTCCATTGACATAATAATAAGATTATAGTTGCATGTAAATCATAGTTTATTAATTTTTCAATATTTTATTCACATAATAGAAACGAATAAAAAACAGGGAATGTTATGTTGACTACTACAGATGGAATTATAGTACATAATTAGATTCTTTATGGCATACTTAATAAATATAACTAAACTGCACAAAATAGTACAGAGTACGAATTCAACCTCGGCCAGCTCGGTTTGAAGCAGTAGCCAAATTTTCTTTTTTGCTATATATAAAAGGAAGTTTACTGATACTAGTATTCCGGATAAATACTGATAAATGAAATACTGGAACTTTTGTGAAATGTATTTAGAGCTTCCTTACCTTCCAAATGTTACAATCTTCAAATTTTTATTTTTGCAAAACAGAATTTGTTTTCTTTTCAAAACATTATTATCTAAAAAAACTAATTTTATCTTTCTATTTGTTTCAGGTGAGTTTAATCAGCAAGGAACTACATGTATTTTGATTAATATTAGAGGAGCTGGAGTAAGTTTTATTATTAAATATTATCATCAATAATTATCAGTTATTATTAATATTTTCTGTTGACTGAGCGTTGGATGTTTGTTTTTTACTTCTCAAAAGAAAAGTTTACTTATGCAAAAAAATCCGACTTGATAATTTTTTAATTTTGCGACGTTTCTAGTCATTCTGTACTTTTTGCAAGACACATACACACACATACATACATACTTTTCCAAATTTGATCTCATTTGATTCAGAATGACTAGAAACGTCGAGAAAACATATAATAATCCGATTTTTTTGCAAAAACAAACTATTCTCGTGGGAAGTTAAGAATATCAATCTTTACGTACAACTTCGATAACGGAAAGGACCTATGAACGACTAAATCATAAACTTAAATACAAAACTTTGCCCATTAAACTGAATACATGACGCAAAGAACGTAAATCATTTCAAATCTTGCCTTCACCAAAAATCTATAATAATTAATCAATTCACATGGTAACATATGGCGATATGCATCTACCTGTATCTAATATCAGTAATGTGTTTTTCGATGATCGAGTGTCAGAGTCCGACGCTTGTCCGGAGCCGGTCGGACACCTCCCAGTGATATTTATTTGCATAAACGTTCGTGTGCCGGGTGATTCATCTCGCGGGAGAATCTGGAAATCCGGTATCGATAACGTTGAATTTCAATTCGATATTACATCTCTCCAAATAGATTTTAACGATACAACGCGCCCCAGTGCAGTACCTGATGTTGGGGTTGTGCTTTTATTAATCCAGAACGTGCAGGATTCAATAGAAATATGGGTTTGCTTGTTTTATTGAAATGGAAAAATTGAGAATATTAAACTATTTTGGATAACTTCTCAAAGTTTTCGAGCTCTCTGGCCATTTTACAAACAGGGGAATCAGTTTGACTCATTTTTGATTTGATATATTTTTTGTGGTTCCAAGGTAAGAACATGGATTAGTTCCGAGTTCAACCAAAACTTCGACCAGCTTGATATCAAACAGTAGTCATAGCAGATGTTTATTAACTTCCTGTAGGGCAATTATAGTAATTGGCCACAAATCGAAAATGAAATTCTTTGCATATCTTCACATTTCAAGGTTTCTGAACATTTTGGCATACCTCAGAAAAAATGGATGTGTGTGTATGCTTTGTGCGTCCGCAATTTTTTGTCCTTGTTTTTGGTCGCACGGATCAACCGATTTGAATAATTAAAAAAATATTCGATTCCTATTGATAGGAGATGTGCTGATTAGTTTTTGGAAAAGGCAGGTCCAGCCGCTACGGAGATACGAAGCAAAGAGTGCAGAAATTAAAAATGGAGTTTTTAATATACGGAGTATCCGATTTGATGATGATCCAAAAAATATTCCGTTTTAATGATTGGGAGAAGTGGTAAATAGTTTTTGGCCAGCCATTTTGAAGATACGCTAAATGTGCCAAAAGTGGCAGTTTTTGGGAGAACCAAGCATCCGATTAATGGTTCAAAAAAAAAAATCAATTTGTAATGATTGGATGAAGTTTTGATCAGTTTTTAGCAAAGGCGGGTCCAGCCGTTTTGGAGATACCAAGCTCTTTGTGCAAAAAATGGCAGTTTTGACAGAACTAAGCATCCGATTTTAATGATTCAAAACATTTGCTTCTGGAAATTTAATGAAAATGAAAACATTTAATATTCTTCGAACGTTTTGTTATGATACGGAAAGTTCTAGCAATTTGCCTTAAGGCACAATGCCATACACTACTAGCTTGAATTTATAGATCTCAAATTTTCTGATGATGAATTTCTGTATAATAATAGTAAAGTCAAAATATACTGCTCAAGAATAGTAAAAAATAGTAACTGTCAAGAGAGCTAGTGAGTTGCTTTACAATCATCCAATTTAACTTTTGGCAAAGACAGGCCCATCCGTTTCAGAGATAATGAGCTAAAAGTGTAAAAATTGACAGTTTTTTGAGAGAAACAAAGCAAAAAAACATTTGGCTTGCAAAAATACGATTAGTTTTTTGGGAAAGCAAAGAATATTTTTACAATTCAAAATTTCAATTTTTTTTGAATATCGAAAGTAATTCGGATTTGAATTTTAATTCTAGCTAAAATTTTAAAGCCACAAATATACTTTAAATAAATAATTTAACCTTCCCATTCAGTTTATATATGTCTTAGAATGTTTGAAAAGAATTTTCATTCTTCTAACTCTTCTTGACAAGTTTCATCTATTTACTTTTCATGTAACATGTATAAATGTTATAGTTCAGTTTATAAGCTCTTATATTTTGTCTACAAAATACGAATAATGCAAATTACAGTATTTATAATAATTTATTTAGAAACATTCAAAATTTCATGAATTTTATTATGGTGCGGCAAGTTCAAGCAATTTGCTTTAGACGCGATGCCATGCACCATCATTAATTTTATTAAAACTATATTATTAAATTATATTAATAAAATCGTGTTATGGACTAAAATATCATTCCCGCCGCCATCGGTGATCGTGATTATATCGTACGTGCCGGCAGCCGTCGTTTCGTTCAAAGTATTTTCAGTTTCGCGATTTATTTGCACGTTTCCATATCTTTATGGGGATGTTTACTTTTATTTGCTCGAATCGATCTCGAACACTGTGCCATGTGCGCCCGCCCTTTTTCTGTTTTGAGATAAACTTTGTATCCTCCGGGCAGGAAAATTGCCTTCATGTAAACACTTTTTCTAATGGGAATACATAAATGAATAAATAATGAATAAACGCCGTACAAGATTATATTTGATCCTAAAAACTATTGACGTTAAAAGAATTAACTTTTTGGTTTTCCACGTTAACTTTTATATGTGCTTCTTCTATGGTTTAGTGATGTCTTGATGTATTAGAGAAGTTTGTTTTCAATTTTAAAACTTAAACACTTATGATTTCTGCACATGCACATTTTTATATTTAAGTCAAAACATATTTCTATGAAACAGCAAAATTGCACAATTTTGTCAGTTATTACAGAACATCTTTATACTGTACTGTTATATAGAGTAAAATGCATGCTCTCCAATTATAAACAATTAGTATAAAATTTTATGTTTTATGCCTACATAGTTCGAATACTATAATTATATTACATGTATCGATTACCCATAAATAAATATTTCAGAGATTGTTCAAGTTAATAATACCTAGTCATTTAGGTTCTATTTATATAATACTTGAAATGACTTATTTCGCAGTTTAAAAAACAATATGAATTATTTTATTAATTTGATAAAAATTAAGTATTTAATGAATTTTATTTATAATTACTCTAATAATTTTTAACAAGTCAAATTTAATATTATATATGGTAAAAATCATCTCTGTCGATATATTTATTGAAAGCAAAATCATTTTTAATTAAAGTACATAAGACAATTGATATGAGCTCAATATTTGCTTCTATAATTGATTAAATAAATTGCATTTAATCGAAAGGTAGGAAAGATAAAAAAATATTGTGCACACTTCTCTTACTGCTATATTGAATATGCTGTTATAGGATAATATTTTATATGAAAAGCACCTTAAAAATGTTATTACTTCAATTTCTGAAATATGTTGCAATTTTGCAATGTTCATATTTCACGCAAATTTAAAATTTATATCGACAGTTTTTGAATAAAATAATCATATCACATTTTCTTATAATTTATTATGGAAATATACAAAAGCGTTTCGTATTTTATTAATTAACTATTACGTGCTGAATACTCTAATTATTACAGTAAATATTCTATTGCTATAGGATATTTAATAACTAGGGGGCAAGTATTCGTTTGATGCTCCGTGATGGCTTCCATGGCTTCCAGATGACAAACTGCCTACTTGGAGGGCTGTTTCTTGGTGTCCGTAAGATTGTTCATCATTTCCGAATCTTTGTGCCAATTGTTGCTTTTCAATTTCTACAACGCCATGGTAGTATTGTTGAGAGCCTTGGGTTGAAGTAGATCCTTGTTGGTAGTGACCTCCGCTAACGCCTTTTGGGCATGGTGGCCAGAGCTGACATCTTGTTGTATCCTGAGCTTACACCTTGTTGAGTGTAATGTCCTGAGCTTACTCCTTGTTGGACGTGATGACCTGATCCTGCACCTTGTTGAGAATAGTGTCCTGAACCTACGCCTTGTTGTGAGTAATGGCCTGAGCTCACACCATGTTGACCGTGGTGACCAGAGCTCACATCTTGCTGATAGTGACCAGAGCTCACTCCTTGTTGAGCATAATGACCAGAGCTAACTCCCGTTGAGCATGGTGACCTGAGCTCACTCCTTGTGAACATGGTGACCTGAGCTTACATCTTGCTGATAGTGACCGGCGCTGACACCTTTGGTTAATGACCTGCTGACACCTTGCTGGGCATGATGACCTGAACTTACATCTTGTTGATAATGTCCAGTGCTTACACCTTGTTGATGATGACCACCATGTTGGGATTGGTCATGTGCGCTTACACCGCTGAAGCGATTCTGTACAGAGCCTTGTTGATAATGACCAGTAGATCCTTGCGTTTGATGACAGAATCTTGTGTGAAATGACCGAATCCTTGTGTTTGATGGCCAGATTCTTGTTGGTAATGACCTGATCCTTGGGTTTGATGACCAGATCCTTGTTGGTAATGACCGGATCCTTGGGTTTGATGTCCAGATCCTTGATGGTAGTGACCTGAACTTACTCCTTGCTGATGATGACCTGAGCTCACATCTTGTTGATAATGACCAGTTGAGCCTTGTTGATAGTGGCCAGATCCTTGAGTGTGGTGACCTGATCCTTGTTGATAGTGTCCGGATCCTTGAGTTTGGTGGCCTGATCCTTGTTGGTAATGGCCGGATCCCTGTTGATGGTGTCCAGAGGTGCTATCTTGTTGATAGTGACCACTGCTTCCTTGTTGGTAATGACCTGAGCCAGAGCTGCTGTCTTGTTGTACATGATGTCCAGAGCTAACACCTTGTTGATGTTGTGTGCCAGATTGTCCGTGGCTGGATACATCGCTGAAACGATTTGGTACGTTTCCGTGATACACAGCAGTTTGTCCAGAGCTAGCGGTGTATTGTCCTTGTTGCAGATGAGCAGAAGGTTTACGGTAATTTCCCAATAAATCTCCTGGAGTTCCTTGACCGAACTCTCCAGTGTGGGGTTGGACTAGGCCGACATGAGCGGCTTCATCAAAACTAGAGACTTGGCTTTGAGTTGGGACAGATGTTTGATGATGTCCTGAAGAAATTTGTCCTGATGAAACATGGCTGCCGTATGAGTGTTGTTCAGGTTAGTACTACTGCAGGTTGTTTTGGGATGTGATCTCCTACTGGACGGAAACCATTTTCATCAGCTTCATACATGACGGTGTAAGTTTGACCATCAGGAGCAGTGAAGGAGTAAGATCCCCTTACAACTTCCTTGTCGTCTTGCTTTTTGTGTCCTTGTTCTTGTTGACTGATTCCATTAGCAGTTTGGAATCTGTATAAAAATGATAAAAATAATCAAAAATAAAAAAAAGTTCTTTAAAATAATCTAGAAAGGAGTAGTTGTATATTGATTAATTAATACAGTTTGCCAAAATTCCCAGAAGAGCCAAGGCTAATGTTAATCATCAAACCAATGTCACATTTCATCTTACGATGTTTGAAATCATCTTCATTTCTAAATCATCAGGTTTGGCTACTTTTATTAAAGGTCGATTTTAATTATATTTCTGGAAGTTCAAGGTTGAGTTCGATTATGAATAAAGTTATACAATCCGCAGGTAAACCAGAAGAAGCGTATACAGATTTATATACGCACCTAGAAAATCTTATAACCAAATATGTATTCGAAAAGTTTATTAATGAATATTTTAATAAATGCCATATCATTCTGATTTATATATTTTGTATGATATTTATCTGAAGATGCGTTAGTCTCACCTATAAATATTTGATGTATAATTGGATTTTTGATATAGATTTAAATAATATTTAATTGTGATTATAGGTATTATTAAAAGAGATATCATTAAATAATATTAATATTCGATATTTCTGAAACATAATCAGTAAGGCGATGCTATTTGATGATAAAATTATTGAAAGATTACCAGTTTATAAAGTTATTACATCATACAAGACGATCAAAAATATGCCAATACATTAGGAACTTCAATAATTATTATTAGGAACTTATTAATCATAGTGACGATATAAAAGCTGCTTATTATTAAGTTTTTGGATCTAAACTTTAAAGTTCTAGTTCATTACTATCGCAAACAATGTTAGTGACATTTAGTCCCCACGATCGTAAATTGTTGAACAAATCTATAAAATGTATTTATTCGAACCTATTCTTCCCAAAGGTTTTCCCGTCAATAATATATGTACATAAATGTATGGTACGGAATTCCGTTCTCGAATATGCAGTTAAAGTCATCTCACGTAAGAATTACATATGTAATAAATCTCTAGTGATTCGACCGAATGCTTCGCGAAACTGCTCGGCAGAATGCAAAATTGCAATTTTTATGTGCAACGATTCTTGCAGCAGCTACAAACATGATTTTTCTATAATGATGAGTTTAACGATTTATATATAGAAATTGCATATCCGGAGAAAAACTTATGGACGGAAATGAAATCCTAAATCAAATTCAAATCTCCAATAAAATGACCGTCGTTAAGTTGTGAATTAGAATAATCTTACTAGTTACTAAAATTAATATGGCAATTAAAAAATCATGGTACTTGCTGGTAAGTTTATTAAGTTTAAAAATTTTATACTTCCTTTTGTGATTATAGATTTTCATTATTTTAGTCATTCATTGTAATGGGTGCTGGGACTGGCAATAATTGTGAAGCAATTAATTTATTTAGATATTTTTTTATATTTCAAATTTTAATTAATAAAGAAGATATCCAAAAGACTTATCTTAAGGATTATGGTCTATAAATTATTTATAAGTTATTTCTGGCAAGAAATTATTGAAACTAGAGCTTATCACATAACCGATCTACAAATAGTAATTTTTGGCGAAAGATTATTAAAATGATGACATAACCTGGAGGAACATTGAATATGTTGTTATAGAAAGTACTACATTTTATTGAATGGTGTTGGGCTCGCCCGTAGGTAAGCGGTTAAGAGCGACGGGACTTTCAGAGGCTCCGGGTTCGATACCCACTTCGAGCAGCCTGTTGTCAGGCAACATTGATTGACAACGATTTTCACTTGGAAATATAGATAGCAATATGTTTCCAAGTGAAAATAGCCCTCACCCGGCATTGTTGCACCATACTTGCCCTATTACAGAGATTGTAATAAAAATTTATCATGCAGAGATGTGACAACCGTTTGGGTTGCCATTTGTAATAAAAGAAACGTAGTTTGTAAGATCTTACTCACAACAGCTCATAGAACCCATTAGTTCTGATTGCTGTTCAAATAAAATTAAAATTAAAAAAAAATTGAATGGTGCTGGTAAATTCCAAAACTGATAAAGAGGTGATCAAACTTTTGAGATGTTTCTTTTAATTTATAGTCATGATGCTGTAACTGATAGCAATAGAGCTAAAAATATATTTAATTCTCGAAAAAAATCTCAAATGTGAAAATCCATTCTACTTACGCGAATTGGTAAGTGCCATCTCCAGCATTGTCGTTGTTGTAGCTGAGGACCTCAGTTACAGGCTTCTGTTGCTGGTGATGCTGACTTTGGTGGTGGCTTTCGGCATTGAATCTGCCTACATTGTATTCTGTGGACGGATGGTGCACTGGTGCCTGTAGAGAGTTTCCGTCACCACCGGCTGTTTGTGCGGATGCTGGTGGAAGATATGTTCTGTCTAATTTATCGGCGCTGCAAGCGCAGGCTAAAAGACAAACTGCCAAAACCTGAAAAAAAAAGAAAAATAAGTTAAAAAATCGAGTGCAATTTCTTGTTTTTGGATAATGGGTCTAATTTAGTTTTTAGGATTCAGCTTTACATCTGATCGTCCTGATCATGTTTTGTATTGATAATTGAAGTGGCAAGACTTGTATATGAAAGAACCCAATTGATCTACTCAGTTTATATTTTGCCTTTACTAATTTTCTATGAGAAAGATGAATGATGAATATAAGCTAGAAAAAAGTTAAAAATTCGCAGGGAGGAAAAATTAAGACAAGTGAAACAGCTAGATTGGGCGCCAAAAGTAAGATTGTTGTAGCTGAAGACCTGAGTTGGCCTATGCTGTTGGTTATGGTGACTTAGGTTACTTCGATGCTTTTGGCATCGCCGCGATATTTTTTTGGCAATGATATTTTGCTTAGATATTTTTTTAAGTACTCAATATCGATATTTTGCCTCGATACGTCTTACACTACTTAGGCAGTGGTTTTCTGCTTTAAATCGGCCTACTACGAAAACCTTAAATATCCTCAAAATCCTCATCGGGTAGAAAAAAATCGTTTTACTCAAAAAGATATCCTATGTTGTAATATTTTAACTACATATGTATGTTTCAAATTTGCAACATATTTCAATATCGCACTTCACAAATAACATTTATATTATTTTATTGCGGGTAATAAACGCGAAGATGGATTTGCTATTAAATGAGAAAATATTGTCTATAGAAAATAACTTGATTAGTTTTTTATGTGGTATAATAAAAGTGAATTCGTGTGGTTACATGAAATCAATTGTTAACGTATGTAATGATTTTAAGAGCAAATATCAATTTTATAATGAGTTATAATTATTGTAATGAAAAATATTGACAAATTTTGTCATTATACTCATTTTGAACGGAATATTGAGTATTTTATACTGGAAGATCTGATCTGAGTCAGAATTATTTTGGTCATGTGTATATTCTAAAAAAAATTCCTCACATTGATTTTATTATTAAAGTATTCAATACGTAGAAAATAGTAATTTTTTGATCTTTCTTTTTATACTGATTGGTCAATGCCCGTTTAATAAGATTTTCAGTATTAAAACATGCTTTTGTAGTCCATTTAATAGAAAGTAAATTTAGTAATAAAAATAAGCTCAAAATTATTAATTGTACTTGTTGGACTTAAATTTATAAATGTTTATGGAGATTATTCATGTTTTAATACAAAAAGATTTAAAAAAAATAGATTAAGTCTAAATTAAAAGTGTATCACCGTGAACTTTTATACTAACTAGTGATGTATGGCATCGTACCTTAAGGCAAATTGCTGGAACTTTCCGTACCGTAATGAAATGTATGAGTAATATTAACTGTTTTCAAATAGATTATTATAAATACTGTAACATTGTCTAATATTTATAAGGATTATATAAACTGAATTGCAAAGTTGAAATTATTTGTTTTAGGTATATAAGTGAGATTTAGAATTTTTGTCAGAATTAAAATTAAAATCGATTTGTATTTTCTGCACTCTTTGCTCCGTATCTCCGTAATGGCTGGATCTGCCTTTGCCAAAAACTAATTAGCACATCTCCCTATCAATAGAAATCGATTTTTTAATCATTCAAATTGGCTGATCCCTTGAAAACATGGACGAAAAAATGCGGACGTACAAAACACACACACACACCCATAATTTTTTTCTGAGATATGCCAAAATGTTCAGAAACCTTCAAAACGTGAAAATTAGCAAAAATTTTCATTTTCGACGGAAAGTTAATAAATGACTGATTAATAATTTTAGTGGAAAACGTAATATGATCTTCTTAAATTGAAATTCTTGTATTGCTGGTGAAAATTAAATGAAATTTGGCATATTAAGAAAAGTAGCTGTGTAGCTTCTTCGAATAGTTATTGAAAATCAAGCACTTGTATACCACGCATAATCAGTCGTATAAGATCATTCTAGAGACTGCAACTCAAAAATGTTATTTAAATTATCCTTTTAGATGATCCGTTTATATAACCCAAACTGCACATATTAAACCAATAAAAAAATCCTTTAATCCACTTTGTCACAAAATCTTGAATTTCAAATCCAACAATCGTCCCTCGTTCTTGTACGATTCGAAACGGGTGTTACGAAACCGACAATTATTCAAAATAATAGACTTACCAGTTTCATATTGAATCTGTAGGTGGAACAACACTAACTGATGTGATTTACGCTCATGTCCTGGTATTTATACCGCATACGCGCGGGACTTCTTACGTCTGAATCGGAATCAGCAGAACGCAAGCAAGGTCGGCATCGGTAGCACCGGATCACCCGGATGCTAGCCGAAAAACACTACTATACTAGGGACCGGGTTAAAAATAGCTCATCAGGAATCAATCGATTGATTGACGCTGATAGTGCGGTTTTTGGATTATACGCAATGCATATTGAATTTACATATTTTATTTATAATTTTGAACATTTTTAAATTTTGCTTTTTCAAAACAATTATCAGATTTTTTTATTCACTCATAATCAACAGAATACAGTAACTTTACTTACTATGAGCTGTTGGGGTAAAACTCTGATTATGTCGTATTTTTAGATGGATACTCAGGTGTTGATCCACCCATATTTGATCATTCTTATTATTAGAATGAATACAATCATTAGATAGAGTAAAATTTTTATTTTTTTATGATTTTATAATTTGCTTAACTAATTATAAATATATTAGAAGATTGGTACATTCACATTGTAACTTTACAGTTTAGGAATAGAATCTTAAAGTGATGTAGTTTCTAATCATACGCAATGCATATCGAATTTATGTATTTTATTTTATTTATAATTTAATTTTTTCTAATTTTGCATAAAAGGACGTTTTCAACATAAACATTAGAAAATGTGCAAAACAAAATTTTTAAAGGGATGCATATTGCGTATAATTTACGGAAATTATTTTAATTGGAAAATTAATGTAGATTTCACATTTTAATTTTATTTGATTTCTCATTTTTTATTCACATTTTAATTCTTCATCTAATTTCATGATTATCCTTCTGTACCTTAACTTTTGTAATTTGTTATGTATATTGCGTGCTTTAACTTATTTTTTAGCTTCAGTTATAACCATATAATATATTATTGATCGAAAAACTGCAAACTAAACTTACTATTTTCAATTATTTCAACTTGAACCCTTCTATAGTTGACATTACTCAACCTTTTGGCATTAGGAGGTTGAAACGACAATGGCCCTTAGACTTAGTCTTATTTTAACTCATAGGAATCTTTATGTATTTCTGATTGCTAAATAAAACTGAGTTAAAAAAAAAAAAAAAATTATTTCAACTTGTCAGTTTCAAACTAAAATTGACGAAACTTGATTTCATAGCAAAGAGAACAAATTATTTTGCAAAAAATTAAATAAATTAAAGCATTTTAGTGAATATTTTATTCAAATAGACTGTATTTACATCATCCTTTTGGTTCTAAATTACGCAAATCAAAATTAATCGATGTCTGTCCAGTTTAGACGTATATTTAAATAAATATGGTATTTAAATTAAAATTATATTTAATGATGATTTAACATAAGTTACGAATCACTATTTTTGCTATTAGTAGACCATCAGACATTTGAAAAAAAAGTAGCTCTAAATACCCTAAAAATAAAGTATTATCGATAAAAAGTTTAAAATCGTCAAAAATAGGAAAAATGTTATTTCAAACACAACATATTTAACCGATCGAAAACTGATGAAAATAAAGTTTTTACTACTTTTGAAGATTAACGAGTTATAAAAAAACAAATTATCTTATATTGCATACCATCAAATCCAGACGGATTGACATTTGATTTTGTCTTTTTTAAAAGTATGACCAAAAATTTTCTGATTGCTGGAATAGGCGCAAATATAAAAAAAACTTATATTGCATACCTTTTAAATATAAAGTTTTTCAGAAAGAACTTTATCTATATTACAAACTTCTAATTGATACTTGTAGCGTTTTTATATCACTTATTGAGTATAATTACAAGGGTTGACTTAGGAGATTTTCTATTGCATTTTTCTATCGTGATACTAGTTTTATTTTTAATTATAATAATTTTTTCAAATATTTTTTTAAAGTCAGAATATTTATCCGTTAAAGAGTGTGAAATACTCTCATACTTATACTATATATTATCACTTAGTTAATTGTACCTCAATTTTTATCGTGTCATTTTAATTTTGATATACTTGAGAAAATTATATGAAGTTAAGCGTATCTGCAAAGTGTTTATAGATTTAGGAAGAATATATGAATCGATTGGAGTGCTTAAAAAAAACTTCGATTTGTATTCACATTGGACAGAATCCAATTATATAGAATTATAGTTTTCTTAATAGATTGGTCTAGGCATTTCGAAGATTCAGAATTCGAAAAAGTATAAAAAGCCGACGTTAGGATTTATAGAGACTATTTAATATATTTTATTCATATTTTTTTACTAAATTAAAATTTCTTTTTAAGCAAATGAAAATCATCAAAATGATTTAATATTCATATTATTATTTAATAAACATTACGCACTAAAGCAAATAAATTATTTTCATATTTTCTACAAAACAATAAATTTGGATGGTGTAAGGATTTGAAATTATAATTTTTCTATTGCATTTTTTTGTTTTTGAAACGAAAAGTTTTTATAAATTTAAACATTGTTTGTAAATTTGCATCCATTTGCCTGTCATGTATCACCCACGTAATAGCTTCATTACAAATATTATTATTATATTATGATGTTATATTTCCCTGAATTATTATGCATCACTTTTACTTTCTTTAGCTAAACAATTTATGTAGAACATTCACTCATTCGATACAGGCAAGGTCGTTGATAGTTGCGCTATATGTAGTTTTTATAATTAAAAAATAATTAATCATCACACCAATAATAAATGAAAAGAAAAATGCATCTGTAACATCAGACTGAGATCAATCAAATAAGATTGCACGATAGATATTTTATTATGATCTATACATTTTTTTATTTGTTGCAGATTTAAATGCCAATAATAATTAATCTGATTTTATTGATTCTGGAGGTGTTTATTACTAATTGAAAAAAAATTGATGTGCTTCCTTAGATGTTTTTTGTTTACATAATTAAATATACGAGTGTATATAAGGCTTACAACAGTTCGAACAATTTTTATTTAAATTGAATACGTTGCACACTACACATTTAAATAATTGTGATATATATTCTTTATATTTTTTGAATTTTTTGAATTTTTAGCTGATTTAATGATTCTTTAGCTGATTATAAATTCTTTAAAGAAACAGAAATATTGTTAAAAAATGATATTTAAATAGAACCTTACCTGTAACATAATATCATTCTAAATTATGTCATTTTCACTTTATATAAGATGAAATTATATTAAAAAAAGAATTTATTGCTAAAAATATATTTTTAATTTATTCTAATAACATGTACTTAAATTGATTAATCTACAAATATTTTTAAGAATGAGACATCTTAAATAGTTTATGTTTAATTAATAATTAAATATTTTAAAAAATTACATATTCAATGTAAAGGATTTTTTAGTATAAAAAGCTCTTCAAGAATTCAGTGTTTACAAGCGTCTATTAATCAAATAATCAAATATATATATTTTATTCTTGTTTTCGAACAGCAATCAGGACTTAACACTTTTATGAGCTGTCGCAATGATACTTCTCTTAAAAACGTCAATTTTTTCAGAAAGAAATTTTTTTGGGAAGGAATTTTTAATTCGAATTTTTGGAATATGGATATGAAACTCTATTTATCATTCTAAAGGCTATTTTACTTTCGAAACATGTTTTGGATCTATAAATCCAAGTAAAAATTGATATCACTACTGCTTGATATCAGGTTGTCTGTAACGTAATCAACTATAAGTTTCAAATGAATAAACAATGTGCTAATAATACCACGTCATCAGAGAAACGTTCAAAAAATATTTATATTTTAATACTAAATGACCCGACAGACGTTGTTCTGTATCCATGTCTACAATTTTTTAATGTAATATACTAATATTTACCGTTTACCTAAAAATAATAATTATTGTTTTTTGAATTACTCTTTACGCCAAAATGCATATACATTTATAATATAAGCGATGTTAAATGTAGAACTGCTTTAAATAAAATGATGAGATCCCACACAATATTGGTACTTCATGTTGGATTAAATTAATTTAATTTTTAGTTATTTAAGATATCTAAAATTGTATCTTAAACTTCTCCTAATCGATATCATGAGGGCCGAATTGTATGTATTCATCTCTACTATCCCATTTGTTGTTCTCAAAGAAATTATATATTGAAAAAAAAACTATATTGAAAATTTAATATCCGAATCTTGTGTCGGCGCCCCCTAAGGCGTGCGCTCGTATTTTTCGCATGCATCGCATTAAGTGTAGGCTGATTAATACTTAATTTCATAATTTAAGAGAATTAATTTGCCATATTTGTTCATATGTGTATATAATTCAATCTGCCATACATATACTGTAGTTTATATTATTTTAATATCTGGCATATCTTAGCTGCTTTTCGACAATAATAATGTAGACATTTTATTTTTCTTATTCATAATCATATATTTATCATACATATTCTAATATTATCTAGGTTCATAAGTAAATTGAAATTTTTGGCAGATGATAGTTTTCATTTATTTTCAATGCAAACATTTTTTGCAATTTTTTCCATTTATTTCTACAATATTGCACATACATCCCAGTACTTTATAATCACATACATCTTAGAAAATGTTCTTAACAAACTTCAGAAAGATTTATCAAAATCCGAATAATCGATTAGAATCGTGTGTACTCCAGTGAGTGCTTGTAATTTAATATGAACTTTAATAGCAATAAAGCTCAAATTGATTCTACGTTTTAGTTAGAAAACGTTTGTATGAGAAAAAGAGAAGGGCTGTTTTTAGGGTTTTTACGGCAATTATTCGTTTTTTTCTCGCCGTAAGAACCATCCTTCGACTCCAACGAATATTTTAAAAAAAGAATTGGCCAAATTGGTCCAGGCGTTGTTGAGTTATGCGCTTACCAACACATTTTGCGATTCATTTTTATATATAAGAAGATAAATTGACAGAGGATATCAGAAGACTTGCATCTAAATACAAGACTGTCTGGAAAATCGTCCAAATCAACTTGATAAAGGGCTGCTTTTCTTAAACATTTTCCAGAACACTCAAAAAAGTAATTCATTCAAATTTATCAAATTAACTTGTAATCTAGATTCATTATTTTTTTGTAACTTCATCTTATCTATATCCCAATTTAATTTAAACTACCACTGGACAGCATTTTAAAATCTTATCTCTACAACAAAATAACAAGTCACCAAAATTACTCATATTACCGAAATTATTTTTCAAGGCTGATTGTAATTATAAGGAAATAAAGAAAATAATATAATTAACCTATACAGCCAATTTTATAATGTTACGTTATTTGTGGCTCACCCAAATTAAAATTTTATTTAGAAATTTGGCTTCAAATATCTCCCTCGTATATGAAGTCGTAGTGATATCAATTTTGACATATCATTAAAAATGATTCAAAATATGTTTTAGAGTGAAAATAGCCTTTTCTGGATATTGCAAAAATATTAAATAAATTTTAATAATAAGTGATAAAATATAGATGGGACATACTATAGTCCCTGTAGCCTATTGGGTTGCCATCTGAATTCAGTATAAAAGGAGAAGTTCGATCTCATAGGACGGATGTTCTATGAGAAAAAAAAAATCGTTTAGTTTTATTTAGGCAATAAAACAAAAGCAGTTTACCATTTCCCGATCCAATATTCCCACACGAAGACGGGAAAGGCAAGACTTGCATAAGCAATAAGGTTAAACGTTACATATAAACTAGAAGTCGGCTACTTGTGCGATATTCTAAACCTAGCTAGGACTGAACTTTATTATGTCGCACGCTATTAATACTAAACAGAAAATAAATGCCTCTATTGTGAACAAGGTTCGTTATGAATGAAATGTTTCGAGATCACGATCTCCGAGTCGTTCACCTGACGCAGCTCGGGGCGAACGATGACTAATTGAAATTATTCAGCCTGGTGTATACCTGATACATGCGCTTTATTATTACTTACTTACAGCGTTGTGATGTCATTAGTAAGAGAACCGATTGATAATGATTTATTATCGCGTGATGAAGTTCGAACAATATATTTACCAGCGTGAAATGTTTATTTATTAGTTTTTTTATTAATAGACTATTAATAGACATTTAATTGCCAACTGCGGCATCTCCAAATTTTTAATCATAGATGAGAGTCTTTGTTTTTATTCTTTTAATAGATTTTCTTATATTATGTAACTATCAGTTACAATCCTGATTAAATGCCCCAACTATTGATGAAACTTGCCAACGTGTCAGTACATTTTTCACGAGGAGGGCCTCTTCTAATGAAAGTAGACTCCAAAGTAGAAAACTTAGAAAATTTAAATTAAAGTTTGACACAAAGTGTTAATTTCCGAAAACTTGTTACAAATTTGTCATGATTTCCAAAATAGACCAATTTTGAAAATTTAATTTAAAGTTTAACATAAAGAGTTAATTGTTGAAAACTTGTTACAAATTTTAATTATTTTTAAAAGTGGTTCTAGAAGTGTTATTCACGGTTACTGTTCAAAAGTTTAGATGAACAAAAATAATTAAAATTAACCACAATAACCGAAATGTTAAAATTTGACTAAAGCTCCGGGTTGCATTCAAAAGCTCATTATTTTCAAAATTCGTGAAATATTTTTTTTTCATGATAGTTTCAATCAATACCATTAAGAAGTTCGGACTTGGCGTTTAGTTCTTAGGCACTCATTATTAATATGTGTATATAATATCTTCATTAAATGCGCATTTTTATTAAAACACCCTTTAGTAAAAGGGCACCTCCAAGTAGACCAATTTTGAAAATTTTATGTTCATCGTTTCACGGAAAGGTCCTAATTCTAAAAACATGGACAAATCCGTCATAGTTTTTGTAAGTGGTTCCAGAAATGTTATTAATAGTTATGGTTCAAAACCTTTAGATGGACAAAAATAATTAAAATTAACAACAATAACCGGTTAAAGTTTGACTAAAGCTCTGGGTTGCACTCAAAAGCTCATTGTTTTCAAAATTTGCGAAATAATTTTTTTTCATGATAGTTTCAATCAATACTGTCAACCCATTAAGACTTGGCGTTGAGTTCAGTATTAATATGTGCATATAATATCCTAATAAATATTTACAAGAGAATAGTTAAGTAAGTTTATATTATCATCATTAAAATATTGTTAATATTATTTATAACTAATGGAGAAACAACTATTGTTAATATACAATGTCCCTACTAAGGCTGACAATTGCAAATTCTTTGAATTTACTAGATGTCCAACTGGACAGTGAATATGTCAGTGTATAAAAAAAAGTAATTGGATCAATTTTATTAAAACACACTTTAGCAGAAGGGCCTCTCAAAGTAGATTAATTTTGAAAATTTTATGTTCTTCGTTTCGCAGAAAAGTCTTAATTCTTTATTTGAACATTGACAAATCCGTCATAATTTTTTAAGTGGTTTTAGAAATGCTATTCATGGTCACAGTTATAAAGTTTAGATGGCCAAAAATAATTCAAATTAACCACAATAACCGAGAAAAGTCACAGGTTGACCGAAGCTCTTGGTTGCACTCAAAAGCTCATTATTACCGTTCCGGTTTGGCGTTGAGTTCAGGGACAACCTGTATCAGTATATATATATATATATATATATATATATAATATATATATATATTATATATATATATATATTAGAGATGGGCTTATCATATCCGAAGCCGGATCAACTCGGATTTAACTCCGCTTCAGGGAGGAGTTATATCCGCTTCACAACTCCACGACTCCGACAACTTTGAGACCGAAATAGTCGACACAAATGTGTTCTATAGTGCATGCATTGATTATGCATCTAAGGATTTGTCAAATCGCATTTAATTTTTTTAAATGAAAATTTACGAATAAATAAAATTAAAAAATATTAATAAAATAATTTTTCTAAAAAAATCACAAATAAATTACGAGTTGTATATCTTTTCGGTCGACCACATGATCGACTCAACGACTCGTAAGTTTAACAGTGTTGACCAAAGTAAAAACGCAAAACTTTCTTTTGATGAGAAAATAATTGATTTTTTGGAATAATTTTATATAAAAATAATGTAGTAACTTTGTAATAAAAGCAAAACATTTATCATAAAATATTTTCATCAAATAATACTTCTGCTTTCTAATTTTTTCTTTTGCTATTTCCATTCGAGAATTAATATTATATCAGGTAGTTCGATTAGCATATTATTACTTTTATACAATTATATAATTGTGTAAAAGTAATAATATAATCTAAATATTTTTTGCTGCTTAAATACATTGACGTCACTGATATATTTTTACAATCTAAAAAGCATTGTTATTTCAGGCTATAGAAAAAACAGACTAAATGTCTCCAAATTCACGGCCAAAGATTGTCGTAGTTAGAAATATGACCCCTTACTATTCAATAAATTATACTTTGGAGTTATTCACACTTTGAACACAATTTCATTGTCCTGTATCTTTGAAGTAATATTTTTGTATTTTCTGGAAAAAAACGTATACCTAAAAGGTCATAAACTGCCTGTTTAGAAGACGAGAAAGCGACAGCTTCCTTAGTACCAATGTTCGCGCCAATCAAAGCATGCGGTTATATTGATATATAACAAAAAATCATCAGTCGATAATCACATAATAATAAAATCAATCAATACGTTATCAAAAAACATATTAAAATTATTGTAAATACACTTATAACGTGTTATTAACATAAAAAAAATATTACTAGTTACAAATTATAGTATTTTACAATTGGTCCTTCAAAATTCAATCACAACAACCATTGAAAAAATAACCAGTTTAGGGAAGTC
>NW_020536423.1:0-31006 GCF_003426905.1 Ctenocephalides felis | reverse complement strand
ATAAACATATATATTTTAATTATATACTGTGATTCAACCAATTTAATGAAATACAGTTTTCTATATCTTAAATCTAATAATTTTAAATTGCCGAAAGAGAAATTCGTTTTCGTCAGGAAATTCGATTTGTCAATTTCATGTTTTCGTGATATTTCAAGCCATTTTGAATCGTTTGACACCAAAATTGGAAAAATTATGTTTGTGAGCAATTTACCAAATCCTCCCCCCCCCTTCTTATTGATTATGTGGATTATTATTCCCATCTCGGAAAGGTTGTGCAAGTTGCCTTAAGGCAAAATGCTACTCACAACTAGTTACCTCTCTGTTTTTATTACTCAACATTTATTACTACCATTTTATCAATTTAAGGGGCTATACTTCGAGAATTCCAAAAAATTGTTTTTTATTTTTTTATATTTTCAGAGCTTTTAACAATTTGAGAATAGATGTATGAGCGTTTTTTTTTTTAATTATTTTTAGAGATACATTTATTTAACCATAATAATCCTCCTGCTTCCTTTTTTTGCAAAACTTTAAATGGGTTTTTCTCAAAACTGTCTTTTTCAATATACTATACTATTCACTTGAAATTTTGTGGGAATCTTCTTTGTAGACTTATCTCGAGCATATACTAGCCTCATCCCCAAATTTGAATTTTTACTTTTTTTTAAGTTCAAGAAACTCAAAAAAGTGGCAAGAAAATGGTATTTTTTTTTACAGCCACCATTTTGTCAATTTTTTTTTAACTAAATCCTAATATTTTGCGACAATATTTTAGATTAATAATCATTCTATTTATTTTGGATTACTAGAAGGGTGCCAATTTTTTGTGACCCCGCACTTCAACAACTGCTAATTTTTAAAATTGTTAATTTTTTTTTTTCTGCACTCTTGTAACGTTGATAAATAAATTTTAAAAAATGGTTGTGAATTTTTTTTTTACGATGATTTAAAAATGACCTAAAATTCAAGCCTCTACACTTTTAAGCTTTTTTCAATGACAAAATATTGTTACTGAATAATGTCCATCAGCTCTTCTACTTCTTAGGGGTGCTGTAGAATAAAAATGCGCAAAACAGCTTTGGAATATAAAAATATAAAATACGACAAGGGCGTTCGGTACCGAAAAAAAACATAATAAAGGGTTGAGAAAGCGAGAGACACCGAATAGTATGTAGATGGGATACTCGACATTTAATATTGAAATACCTAATCCCTAATGTAAAAGGTACCTGGGCGGAGGCGGCACTTTTGCGAGTATAAAAACCAGAAAAAACAAGGATTATAAATTAGTCGAGAGTATTTCAGGGGATAAAAATAATTGTTCAGTTTATATCAGTAGTTTCTATTCTGAATTTTCTCTGAATCGGTTAACATTGTCAAACAAGGGTTGAAAAGAGGGTTGTAAAATGTGGGCGTTTGGTGAATATTATGGTGGTGTTCGAAATTTTAATGCTTTTTATAGAATATTTATTATAGCGAAGCTTTAATTTAATACTTTAAATTAAAGAATTACTTTATTTTAAAATATGCTTTTTATTAATTGCGCAGATGTACGTCAGCTCTATTTATATTGGCGAAATATAAAAGGATTTAAATGTACTGGAAAGAAAATAAGATTATTTTTAGTACTTATCAAAAACTTATCATAATTTTATTAGTTTTTTTTTATTGTTATTTTATCTTACATATTGTCATAAGTTTTGTAATAAACCAATTGGCGTTAATTAATTAAATAATAAATAATAAATTAGAAATTATCACTTCATTAGTCGTAGAAAACATAAAATAGATAAATTAATATTTAATTAGTGTTTTTGCGTATTGGTTTTTTTTAGAAAAGTTTCGATTTTAACCATTTCGCTATCAGAGTATTTTCCAAAGCAGTGTCGCTGCTGTACGAGACAGCGAGCCGCTCAATATTTCGTACACAAAATATTTTAAGATTTTTTAATCATTATTCATAAAAATGTATTAACATTAACACTTCTAATGAACTACAAATTGCCATAACAAATTACAATTCTCATAAATTTAACTAGAGTAATAAATATTATAGCAAAAGTCGACACTCATACTCAAAGGCCGTCCAAAGGTTTAAACGTAATTTCTGTGTGTATATAATTTTTTTCAATTTTTGTACTGGTTCTTGAAATATTATGTAGGTATATGGTTCTAGCTTCGACACATTTATTTATGTGCAATTTATGAACAAGAATGCAATACATTATAAAACTAGATGTAAGTGGCATGTCGCCTTTGAAGGAAGTTGCAGGAACTTTCCGATATGTGTAAATAACCGATTTAATAAGAATTGAGATTTGTAATTATTGCAATTATAACGATAAAATTTTGAAATTTATTTTGAAAATAAATATTAAGCTCTTCATTAATTTGCTATTGATTATAAAAATTTAGTTTCAGGCACGCTGTCAATTATTCCAAACTAATGAAATTTTATAATAAAAGATTTTTTGTAAATATTATTAGCTAAAAATAATAATATAAAAGTTCAGAATGTTAGTTAAGACCATGTATTATGTCGCCTTTTAAATTGCTTTAAAATCCTTATTAATGACGAAGAAACTATACTGCCGATCTTTACCAAAAACTAATCACCACGATGTTCAACTGATATCTTTCAAAAAGTTTTGGAATTTTCAAAACTAGTTCAGAATTTTTGCAAAAACTTTGCCGAAAAATTTTAAAGGAATAACCTATGAAGGAATATAAAAAAACGAAACGATCGAAAATTGATCCATCAACTAGATTTTAAATTATTGAGAAAGGTCAAATTTTGGCTCACATTGAATCGTACTTTTTCTAATTTTGATGTCAAACCATTCAGAATTACTTGAAACGCCCAGAAAGCCTAAAATTACTAATTTGGATTTTCTAGAGAAAACAATCTTGGACTTCGATAGGTGAATGAATCAGTTTGTATGTAGAAATATATAATTGCGATGAATACAATAAGCTGTCTAAATAAATTAATACAAAATTAACAACATTTATTGTCAAAATTCCATCAAGTAAATTTTCATTGGTTTCCATCCATCAAGTAAATTTAAAATTATTAAAATCGGTGCATTTATTTTTGAGGATACGTCGACGAAAGGTCAAATTTTGTCAAATCGTATTGATTAGTTTTTGGTAAAAATTGTTTGTTAGTTGTTTTTTGTTTGAATTAAAAGTAATCTTTATGTTCAAATTTATATACGTATGGTACATTGTAATACTCATTATCATTGAATTATCTAGGCTCGTACTTTTCTCAATTTTGGCGTCAAACTATCCAGAATGACTTGAAATTTCCAGAAAGCATAAAATTATCAAATTGGATTTTTTGGAGAAAACAAACTTGGTCTTCGAGAAGTGAATGAATCAGTTTTTATGTAGAAATTTATAATGGTGTTAAATCCGATATGCTGTCTAAATAATAAATATAAAATTAAGGGCATGTATTATCAAAATTTCCAATTCCAAAACCTTCTTTTCCAACTACATTTCTTTTGATCCCTGTGATGATTTTCCTGTGTGCACTTGATTTTCATTAACCAAGTACGCAGTTCGGAATAAATATGTTGTTTGATATGCATATTTATAAGGAAACGAACGAATAGAATGATCTGCCATTCAACATTTTCCGTATTATGTCATGACTCGCCGGTTTAAAATTTCTAGATAATCTATATGTTAATATTTCTAATATATATTCAAAAAATATTAGGAACGGAAATAGCTAGTCGTCACTCACTCGCATAGGTGAAACATATACCGGATAGAATATATTTGGCGAAGGATATTATGTCATCAGAGGTTATTATATGGTTTCGTTATGTGTCAGTTGAAAATAGTACTTAAAATTCTGTTAGTATATGAAATCTATTTTTTGATTGCAAAACTCTCTTGCTTTTATATAAAATTACTTGTAGGAGGATTACTTTCTGGGCTTCTTCTTCAAAAAAAATTTTTTTTTCAACTTTATTCTGCGATACAAAACACGAGGAATATAATATTGATTAGAAATTAGTAGACACTTTCAACTAGGAACAAAAGTTCAAATATATCTTATATATCTTAATAATAACTCACGTTGGTTAATTATAACAGTCTATTTTTTTGTATTAATTTCTTAAGCAATCGATCCAATTTAAACTATATGTGTAAGTGTCATTTAAGGCAACTTTTCCTCATGGGAAGTTGCATAAATTTCTCGTCATGTATGATCGACGTAATCATAAAGAATTAAGATTTACCAACTTGTAAAATTGTCACGATAATATTCATAACTATTTGTTTAGAAAATAAAATTTCACTTTTTATCGAGTTTTATCAAATGCCTTTTAAATTTTTGAAAAGGGTAGCCGGTTTGTATTTTTGAAAAAGTAAAGTCAAATTTAGAAGGACCATTTTATGGAGAGCATTTCCATAAATAATTAAGTGTATTTAAATAAAATTTAATACATTGTAATTTAACGATGATTTTATTAGACATCGATATTTTTTTACACTGTTTTGTTTTTTTATATAAGATCATGACATATTTAATCTAACTTAAAGCTAATTTTCTCCATATTCCAATTTTTGTATCAAATGATTCAAATTGACTTAAAACGTCGAGATATATAAATTTACCAAATCGAATTTGTTGACTTATTTTTGGGATAAATATTATTAGTTAAAAAATTTATTTGGTTGAAAATTATTAGTTGAGAATCGATCTGATTAATTTTTGGTAAAGATTGTTAATTCTTGTTTTTTTGTAATATATATAGTATATTTTATAGTTTTAATTCATTTAGTTTTTCTTGTATTTGTAGTACATTATTATCAAATGCACACATACATTCTTTAATTTTGGTATCAAACGGTTCAGAGTGACTCAAAACGTTGAGAAAATAAAACTAGCAAATCAAATTTGCTGACAAAACGCACTTATTCTTTAAGGTGTTAAAGAAATAATTTGGTTGAAATCTATTAGTTGAAAATCGCATTGATTAATTTTTGGAAAAGATATTTCGTTTTTTTGTAAGTAAAAGTATTTTTTGTATTTAAATTCAGAAACGCATGGAAGATTCTAATATTATCATGGATTTATCTTAAATAGAAATTGCTATATTAAATATTTATTATTCGCGCTTAAAGAAATTTTTGGGGTAATTTATAAATTTCAAATGTATTTATTTTTATATGGTAAAGTTCATTCAGACCTTGTAGAATAAGTTATCGTAATCGCAAAAATATAAAAAATGATAATTTGCAAATATCTTTACGTTTCAAAGGTTTCTGAACGTTTCGGCATACCTAGAAAAAATGGATATGTGTGTATGATACAAATTTTATTCACTGAATTACGAACATCATAGGCCTTTGTGACTTGAAAGTCGCATATTTCTTTAATACAAAAAATTTTTTTTAGATTTATAATTTAAGTTTGTAATTACCGATTTTATTTCCCTTAATTTTTTTTATGCGAAGCCAAAATTTGTATCATATAGGTCAAAAGTACGTAAAAGTAAGTAAAGTAAGTAAAAGAGTCTTCTAATTGCAGCTGTAAAAAATCTAACCAAACGTCTTTATCAAATATTCCTATTGCAATGATGGAAATAATAAATGGGTCTAGTATTTTTTTTTTAATTCTTATTGCTTGAATCAGAAAATTCTTCCCAAAAACAAAGACCAAGAAATATTTTTTTCTACGTCGGTGAGGCAAAGTAAAAAATGTTTTTAGTTGAGCTCATTTATATTCTATGTGTGAACTTTGACTTCAAAATCCAGTATTTTCAAAATCTTCAATTAAATTGAAAATTTTCTATCCATTCGGTATCAAATTCATGCACAATTCCCGGCGAACAACGCATTAAGATATTAATATCGTCTATAATAAGGAATCGTTATCCATAGTGAGAGTAGGTGTTCCCTGTTAGATTTGCTTAATGTTCGATCATTAGCGGAGTGCCAACGATCATTTGTGCAAATATGTGTCTGTGAATTGAAATTGGAGTGTGTGTATAGATATATTCGAATGTGGGTAATATTCTATCTGGTGTTTCCAATGCAAGATATGTCAGAGCCAGTCGTCGTCCCGATAAATCACATCTTTGGTTCGTCCTAGCTTTTGGTTTGGGAATCGGAAGTGAACGGACTGGGAGGAATGATTTGGTTGATATTCACAATAATACCTATGCAAATATATCTGATGATGTAATATTTGTATATCTTGTGATTTATGTTATTTTAGTTCAACAAACTTACTTTAAATAATTCTCAAGCATCTATATCAGACGCTAAAAAGATTAAATATTTGGGGACTCTAGTTTCGATACATATTCAAGTTTCTGACAAGGTTCACCACTGATATCTCAGAAACAAGTAAAGTTAAGAAATTTTGAACAATATTTGAAAGTACGGGGATAAGATGTGTAACCAGTCATCACCTTGATTTTTACGACGATGCTATCGGGAGATAAAGGCAATGTTTGAAAATCCATAACAAAATTATTTACTTCCGTTGCTGGTTTTTTCAGCTGTGAGCTGTTATTTAGTTTACGAGACCTTCAAATAATTTTTAAGTATACGTTATTTAATTGTTTTGCAAGATGTATTGTTAATTTCAAGTTAGTTTCAATAGTTTTTTTATATAATTTACATTAAAACTTACAGCTGGGTGGGGTAAAAAGGACCAACTGAACCTTCACCGAGGCAAAGGTGTAAGCAATAAAAAATTGTAAATAAAAATAAATTAATTACAAGAGATAAGAATTTACAAGAGATAAATTAAGTTATGCCAACTCTGCTGATGAATATTTCTGATAAAATACCAGATCAAGGTTATATAGTGTTTTCTCTGTTAAAAACGTACCCATGAAATTTATATTTTGCATTGGTTGAATAATGTAGCTATCACTTTGTAAAAGCCTTTTTGAAATTAAAAATAAGGCATTGGACCTGTTTGCCTCCCGGTCGTCCTTTTTTACCCCATAGGTGGGGTACAAATTTTTGAACAGGTGACAAATTTTTTAAATACAGCAAAAAAATACATTTTGGCCATGATGAATTTTGAGAGTTTTACTGAGCATAGTCAGATAGTTTTTCGTTCGATTTGTGTTATTTGTTGTGAATTATATATTTGGAATATATAACACAGGCCAACAAAAAAAAGTTTTTTTTTTGGTGCCTCAAATGTTAGAGCTGATTCTTATAGTATTTTTTGCGCTGATTTCAAATCTGCAAACCATTTTTTTGTATCAGCTCTAGTTTTTGAGATACAAAGAAGTTGCCGAAACCAGGTCCATTCGAGGTCGTCACGGAAAAGAACTTTTCACAGTGTCAACTAATGTCCCAACTAAGGCCGAATGGGTCTTGTAAGTTTGTATGTACGAGTAGTCATATCTCATTAAAATAACATTCGGAATTGTATTACTCTTTTGTACTTTCGTTCCTTATATTAGGTGCGCAACTAAGTTTTCGCTGTTTGTCAGTATATGGCTCTATCAGTAAGGGTTGGTCGATTTTGACAAATCCAAAAGGTCTTGAAACAAGCTTAGAGTAAGTAAACAAACTGCTGCGACACATAATTGATTTCGTTTTTGCATTATATACTTCTGGTTAAGTGAATATGTCCAATTTTATGCCAAACAATCGTTATTTGCGAGGAGTGTTGATTTTCGTCTTCCATTCAAAAAAAAACGGGAACTCAAGTGCATCGAGACCTACGGAAATGTTGCTCTGAGCGAAACAACATGCCGTGAAGGGTTTTGTCGCTTCAAAAATGGTGATTTTGATGTTGACGACCAACCTCGTGAAACAAGGCCAAAACCTTAAAAACGCTAAATTGAAGGCTTTGTTCGAAGAGGATACGTGCCAAACTCAAGAAGATCTTGCTTTAGAATTAGGAGTTACCCATCAAACCATTTCCAAGCTATAGCATGCGTCGGGGATGATTTAGAAGCAAGAAACTTCGGTTCCTTGTGAGTTGAAGCCAAGAGACGTCGAGCGTCGTTTTTTCACCTGTAAACAACTGCTCCAGCGGCGAGAAAAGAAGAGGTTCTTCATCACATCGTGACAGGTGATAAAAATGAATACATTACAGCAATCCAAAGACGAGAAAATCTCGGTTTGGCCGAATATTCACTGCGAAGGTTATGCTCTACATGTGGTGGGACCAGGTCGGTGTTATTTGTTATGAGCTGTTGAAACCGAGTGAAACCATCACTGGAGAACTGTATCGAACTCAATTGATGCATTTTTTTATAATAAAGTTACATTTTCATCGAAAAAACAGCGAGAACTTAGTTGCGCACCTAATATCGTAAAATATATCATATATATCGTATCTTGAAAACTAAAGCTCATAGAAAAAAACCAATGTCATTTTTGAAATCAGCGCCCCAAATATACTTAAAAACAGCATTAAAATCGTTTGCACCATTTTCTTTGTTGACCTGTGTAATGAATATACTTATAGTGTTTAAAATTTTACTTCAGTTCGCCCCTGTGCAAATGTTTGGCTGCGATCCATAAGGCATAATTAATGCCTCTAATTGATATTCGATTGCATTAAGATGTTGCAAACGTTCATAGTCATCGTACTAGTTTGCCAAAATTAAATAAACAAACCTAAAATTTATTCTGATAATTAGGTAATATATATTAAATCAATTCGTGCCAATACAATGTTTTGAGGTTTTGCAATGTATTTATCCAATAATGAATAATAATAAATTTCAATTATATTAATTATTCCAGAAAGGTTTCAATGAAATTATGTATTGAGAATATACAGTTATAAAGCTTACAATAAGAATAAATGCTCGAGATCAAAATATATATTTTTTATTATACATATAGTAATTTTCACACCTATCATAAAATGGACAACAAGTAAAACTATGTCTGACCATTGTCAGAGATTTTTGAAAATTTACAGATATTAATGTAACATGAATTTTTTTTTAATCTGTCACTGGTAGTATTATGATGAAGTTCTTTGGCAAGTGAGTTTAGATGATTCTCGAGGCAGCTTTTGTAAGTGACTTAATGTGTCCGTATTTCATTGCTTACTGTATTATATACGATTCATGAAAATTATAGTTCTAGAAAATATAAATGTCCTGCTAAGGTTATCCAAGAGTTTATGAAAGAAACATCCATATATTTCAAATTTACAACATATGTAACAACACAAGTACATGTATTTCAAATACAAACTTATCATAAATAGACGGTACCATCCATCATTATATGATAAATAATTGTTTTAATATATAACATTTGAAGAATTTTTATGCGCTACTCAGCGAAAATGTAACAGAAATGCGTTATGCCGCGAATACTGATTCGTCATTGGCTATCTATGTGGTTCATTATAAAACGGGTTGATGTGATTGGTCGAAACCGTCTTGTTACTTGATAACTTTGTCTGGTGATCTACTATCAACACGACAATAATATGGGTTACGAAACGTCAAATTTACTAGCATTTGAGGTTATGCCGTCGAAATTTAGCTTTAATGAAAATCGAAACCATAACATATCGTCACTCGTAAATAATCATAATAAAAAACAAATCAAACATCTACAAATGTCGGGCTGTTTAAGGAACGTAAATTTGTATTTAATTTTAATTTATGTATTTTTGATGAGTGGTTTATATCGTATGGCACTGATAATTTCAATCTATATCTGAGTATAAGTTCCAACAATCTCCAAATCGTTCAATTTAAACTTGTGCCGATTCACGAAAACGTTATTGGCTGACAATAAACGATATCCTCCCCGATGGGGTTATTTTGCAAAGGAAATTAAGTTGGAAGTTTCAAAACTGATTTCCGAGCTTTCTGCATGTACATGCGCCTCCACCGTACACTTGGGCTAAAGCTTTCGGACGTGTTACTGCACGTACGCGCGTCGGTCCCTTCAAATAGATTTTAATTAAAATCGACTCAAGGTCAGGCACTATAAATTTTGGCTAACGAAGATGTTCGAATATTCATGGTTACATGATTTATTAACATTTACGAGGAAACTGTTTTTGGAACTTTGCGAGAGCAATCATAGACGATTATCCCGACAACGTGGATATTTTTTTAATTTAACATACTGCGAGTCTACTTACTGAATATTTATCAATAGTCATTTTTTAACCATGTTTATTTTATTTTACTTTGAATAGATTTATCGAAAATTGTCATAAATTTGCTTGTTAATCAATGATCATTTCTTAATCTTATTTGTTAGGTTGGCAACTAAGTAAGTGCGGTTTATAGCATATAGATGATTTCAATTGAATGTTTAGGTTCGATGACGTAGTCTAAATGTAAAATACTTTTTGTCAATGGATAGTAGACAATTTAGATGTCTATCATTAAAACAACTCAATCAATAAAAACGGCAGAACGAATGAATTAAGAATTTAGAAACATGTGATTCTAAAACACAAAGAAAATCATGCTTCTGCTAGAGAATCTACCACTATATCAGTCTATTCCAACATACGTTGTATAATTTATTATTACATTTAATTTCCCTAAGAATCCACAATCTCTTTTGCATTTTTCATATCATTTATCCTTATATATAAATATATCTGTGGCAATATATCATTGTTTTTCTCTTTGTCGCAGTTGAGAACGCATTTCATTATCGGCGCTTTTCTGGATAGATAGATAGCGTTCCTCGCATTTTCTTCTGCGGCTGTCGGTATTAAAATTGATAAAAAATCGACTACATTTAATAATACTTAGCGAGATGGATTTGCGTTTTTTTTTTCTTTCTTCGATGGTGTCTCTCTTTAGAACATTAACCCCTCTTTTATAAAGGACACCCTAACCTCATGCTTAAGGCGGGTTAATGCGTAGTAAAGAATAGTCCGATACAAAGTATAGTAAAATTATAGTTATATAGATATAAAAATAATTTTTCGCAAAGTAGGTACTATCATTTGTTTATTATTTATTTATGAACTAAAATGTAGACTGACGAAAAAAAACATCGTTTTCAATGAAGCAACAACAAAATTTTATATATCTACTAGAATTACTGGCGTTATAATTTTTATTAATAAATTTCATGTAGTCAAATAATACTATATTGAAGAAAGTTCGAGAGGATGAAATGTGCTTACTTGATTTAATTATAAAATGAAGGCAAACTGGATTGGACCCATAATAGTTGAAAGACGAATTAAGGCTTATGTGAATTCAGATGGCTGATTACTTTTATGAAAGGAGAAATTTAGATAATTGACAATGCAAACAATTGCGTGAAAAGCATGAAATAAGTATGAGATAATGGGCAAAATGTAGAGCCATGGACCTGCCTTTGGTTAGAATATTTCGGTAAAACTAAATACAATTTCGAATGTTCTTATAATCAACCAATTGCATCAATTTACTTATTAACCTAATATAATGGTATTCTTGAAATGCATATAATATTATTAATAATTTTTACTACTGTCCTGGAACGATAGCAGGTTAAGGTTAAGGTTAAGAACTGAAGACGTTAAAAAAATTAAAATCATCTGACCATTACCATTGCTAAGATTAGTTTTTTTGACTTTTGACTTTGAAAGATTTTTTTTTTCAATCTGGTACTCTTGTGGTGGAGTTTTCTGGAGCGCAAAGAGCAAGTTTGGGTGATCTTCGAGACGGCCTTTGTACTTGCATGAGAGATTGTTTTTATCAATTTGACTGTAGATTCAATATAGTTATTCTTTATTCATTATCATAGGTTTTTATTCAGAACCAATTATGATTTTAGTGAAATTTTCACACTCTTACAACCAACCCTTATATCTTACGAATTATTATAGTAATTAAATTATTTTTATAAATCATATATCCGATCGCTCGAAAATTTTATTAACTGTTAGATTTATTTGTATTTGGCATTGGATAAATAATGTAGCTTTTAATTCGGAAAATCCCTCATAATTATAATTAAATTATAATTATTATAAATATAATTATAATTTAAATAAATATATTATAAATTAAATTATAATTATTTATATTTATATTATAAATATAAATAATTATAATTATTATAAATCAGACTGCTCCATATGGAGTAAACTGGGACAGATAGATTAATTGCAAAAATTGCAAATAAACGGAAATTTTTTGAACATATTTCGATAGTTGGTTGTTTGATATGTGTTACAATCACAAGTACAATTACTGCTGATATGCTTATAAGCTCATATTATATTGTGATACTGAATGGGATATTTCACTCGAAAATGCATCTAATGCAGTTCAACAATCGATTGCAAAATGTATATACGTTAGGATACCGCTAGTTATTTCATAAAACTATGAGTCTATTATTTTGAAAAATACTTACATGTTAGGTTGTCAAATATCTCCCTTCTGCCTTTTTGTATTATAAACCAAGAGCAAAAAACCGGAAGGGTGATATTTGACAACCTAATACTTTAGCAGGTGATATATATCATTTACATTTTTTTGCATAATTTGTATAAAAGTATTCGAAATAAAAAAAAAATCGCCAAAGGCAGATCTATAATCTGCTACTCGAGCCTGACGAGTAGATCGCTATATGAAGTGAGCGCCTAATGCGTGGCAATAACTCACCGAGAGTTTCGTTCATTGTTCGAACATCGCATAAACCCATCAGTCTATTACTACCCCTATTTTCTCTATTCTTTTCGACTACTTGTCTGTCTTCTGATCATTAGATGTGTATAAAAAGCGATATAAAATATACTACATTGGTGAAGGAAATTAGGGAGCTGGGTGATACTTATTTTACGTACCAATTCTAAGACCTCATTTTTAATGGTTGCGGACGCTATACTGTATTTTCGAGAATTCAGTACAAGATTAAAATATTTTTTGAATATACACCCTTATAAGTAAACATTTAATTTTTCGACAAATTAAAATAAATGATTTAGATTTTATGGATATTTTCCTTTTTTTAATATACAATACTAAAATTATACTTTACTCTATAAAAATAAGACACCGATTCTGCCGCATAACAGACAAATTTTATGGCAAGGCTATGTTATGAAGTATTTTCCATACCAAATATTGACAAAAATTATGTGATTGCTATGCAGTCAGGTGTTTTTCTCAGGTTGTCAGATAAAAACATAACCTAGAAACCGCACAAATGTCAAAAAAAGATCTTAGATAACAGGCTTTGTCTGACCCAGCTTCATAACATGCAAGTGGCGTTGCAGTTTATGTGTAAAACGCCTGAATGCACAGCAAATATATGACATTTTGACAGTATTTGGTATGATTTAGTAGCATAATATTTGGAAGTTGGAGCGTGACATGGCCTTGCCGTAACAATGGTCTGTTGGGCGGCAAAATCGGCCCATAAATTTGAATGGATAAGAGTTCCATAATAAATTACACAAGATTTTTAAAGTCTGTCTTAATCTTAATTTTTTGTAATTATTCTGATTCTATGGTTTTATAAAATTTTGTATTTGTATACATCAAATTAAAGTTTCATTAAACTAATAAAGAATGATTAAACAAAATAAATAATTTTAAACGTTTAGACATAAACATTGACAAAAATATTTTTTTTTTGAAAGATGTGACAAATTTCATCTATTTCTGTACTCTTATTTTTATTTATTTAGGAGTATTATAAAATAAACTAACTGCAGTGTGTTTTATCATAAAGTTATTAGAAAGTTGAACTTTTGATAAAATTATTTGACATTTGTGCTTTTTGGAGGTTAGTTTTTGAAGTAATACATTTTAGATTGAACTTCTAATTTATTTTATGCCATAGAGAATTTAGATATCTCGTACTTAAGACATATATATATATTATATATATATATATATATATATATATATATATGTATATATATATATGTATATATAATATATATATATATATATATATATATATATATAAATGTTCAGTTTTAATAAATTGTATTTTTATGAAAATATTTTTTTTTTACATAATTATGGTTCGAGAATAGATTGAATCAAATGATTGAAATTATTAGTGCTTTCTGAACTTGTTAATTAAGAGCACAATTACTCTCATATTTATTTACCATCGTTCTGTAATAATAACAGTAGGTGAAAAATAAAAAAATTAAAGAGTATTTCTTTTCTAACTTTTCCACCAACTTGGCGTCTAACAGGCCCGAGAAAAAAAACTGTTCACATGGAATGTATCTGATGGAACGGGGCGCATTCGCCGATATGGACTAAAGAGAAACGATTTATTTTTCTTAAAATCTTAAAACTAAATGGCTATGTAATTTTTCTTATGAACCGAATCTGACACCACGGTATGAAAATGTGCGGAATCGGCTTCGAAGGGTCCTGAAAATCCGACAGAGTGCATATAGATTTTTCATGGCGATATAAACCAAGGTTTTAAATTCTATTTTTAAATTCTAGTTGTATTATTTATTGAGTACCTTAGTAAAAATAGTATTCAAGATATAAGTTCAAGAATATATCTGGGATTATTTAGGGTATAATTAATTATCCTATTTTACATTTTTACGGGCCGCATCGAGCAAAATAGTTTTTTTTTTAAGAATTTCGTGGACCTTAAATTTGTCTAATAATCTTACATATTTTCCATGGATTTATGAAAAGGAAAATTCCAATGCGGACATAATGACATGATATTTTGTTTTTTATGATATTTATTTATTTAATGATTTTATAATCGGCGAATGCGCTCGATTGTTTTTACTCATCTTAGGTTAATTTACTTCTAGTAAAAAGTCTTTTAATTTGGTAGGAACTCTAATGACATAGTTACTAATTATGGAAAAATGCAACTAATTACAAAAACTATTTTGTCCATATCGTACGGGCAAAATGACATATAGCGAAGCACATAGTAAGACGCTAATTTTTAAGGAAGCTGTTCACAAATAAATTGTTTGGTTCTTTTTGGGACATCAGCACATGACCCATGGGTCCAAAGGGAACAACTCATACATCGTAACCAACCTGCGCCGGGCTCAGAACCAGAAAAGAGCATTTTGCAATAAATGTTAAAGTCTCTTCTTTTTATGGGTTTTGTTTGTTTTTAGAACTAGTTTAGATTTTAGAAGTCCATCCCCCTTTCAATTTTCTTTTTTCTTGATCTCGAATGATCTACCATGTAATGCTTGCAAAATAATACTATGTCATTTTGTTTTTACTAAAAATCCACAATTCTTTTGAAAAATGTATATAAAAGAACTTGTCATTTACCCCCCGTCCCGGATTAGCAGATCTAAAAATTGCCGTCCCGGTTTTGACTTCTAGAAAAATATGGTCACCTTAATTGTAATAACTATTCGAGTGTGTATGAAAGTGAACAGAAATCAATAATTAATCAAAATTCTACCAAACACTTGATTATTGCAATGAAAATGATCGAAATCACTAGTTTTGGTATAAGTTCATTAGTTCTAACAGAAATTACAAATAATAACAGAAATGTTCCCAGAAAATATGAGAAAATCAATGTCAATATGAACTTCTGAAGGCGCTATACACGTTTGAACTGATTACTTTGACAATGACGTTCAACATCTGACAGGATTGTATTTATGGCTTTCTTCACGTTATAAGGACCCCAAAACGTTACTAGAACTAGCCAATTTTTGTATAAGGTCACTGTGTCGTCCATATATGCCGTGAATAAATAAATTAATAAAAAAAATTTTAGATTATGTTCGACATTTCTTAGTTGACATGCTTGATATGCATGCGCAAACACTTAAGTCGTCTGTGGGCACTGTGAAAATCGCTTGGTTGCGAATTTATTTAGTTGCACATTATTATGAGTTATGCTTAATTATATTATTTTGCGTTTCTAATACAATATTAATTCATTCAACCGACTTTTATCTTTCCAAATATTCACCGAATCATTCCAATTTCGTCCTCGTAATCATTTTCATCAAAACATATAAAGTCGCGCCTCCAAAACTATCGCAACCGGAACGCACCCAACAAATTCGTTATAAAGTGACATGCGACAAAAAAGATGTACCTATACGGGGCATGAATTGTGGGCTGAATGTCTACTTTCACCTCTCATTTAATTAACACAAATTGGCTAATTGCGATTGAAATCTTTTCCATTATCACACGTTACGTCTAGAATATCTACGACATGCGTGACAACATCGGGATTTATTTTATAAGCTATTGTTAATGGTATAAAGTGACATGCAAAAGTATTTGAACACGAGTTATCAGTAATTCTTTTTGGCGCACCTATGGAAATCTGGAAATATTCTAAGTGAGGGCGATTAACTAATTGAGATGACGAAGGATAATTATTCGAAATTAGACTACATGATTTTTTTCCAAAGTTTACTTCTTACATTGAAAATATTCGATGCTATATTTTTGAGATCTTTTAGAAGAAGGCATGTATATATTGATGAATATTAATTTAATTCGTAGAGAACAATGTAAATCGTAGAGACTAACAAAGTTTTTTATATTCTTTATTTTCTTTTTTCCTTCCTTATATTCTTTGAATGTCATACCTGAATTTAACCCTTTTCTACTCGGATGCCGCCATTATGCCATTTACATGTTATTTGGAATAATAATCATTGGAGCAAATATAGTTTTATATATTCACGATATAATTTATTCACATGTCTAATTTTAGTCACACTGTATTCCATCAATACTCATTATTACGTATTAATATTAATTTATTATTATGTAGTAATTATAATTAAAGAATTTGCATGAAAAATAAAAATATATAACTGCAAATAATTATATTAATTCTTATGAATTTTATGAAACTAAATTCTGATAATGAGAATATACGGATAATTAGTAAATATTTTAATGTTTAGTTTTTAGGTGCATTATAGTTTCAGAACTCAATGAAATATTTTATAAATGGTTTAGAATTAGCATCAAGATATTTTTTTTACCATAAATCTACTTTGCATTTGACATTATTCGAGCAAGTCTTCTATAACTTAAAAATAATTGAAAAATCTCGAGATATTTATATGCAGACACTTACCGAATTCTATATAGTTAAATACGTATTTTTATTTTTTGTTTTTATTATGCTCATAAGATATGGTAGCCAGTTAAATTATACATTAAACCATACAGGAAAACTGACATAATTTAAAAGAGGCTGCTCACACTATACTTAGTCAGATTTTCGTGCTAAATCCTTCAGCATATCTAAAAAATTATTGTGCCTTCTTGATGGTACGTTGTTATGCTTGTGATATCTGTCCCATTTATTTTTACCCTTAGGGCAAGAGTTAAAATGGTTATACCAATTATTGCTCCTAGATTGTGAAACCTTTTTCGATGAATTCGCCGCAGCGCCTTGCATTCTATTAAATGGTGGTGAGTTTCCGGGTTTTTCTTCTCAAAAAGCCTTCTATATCTAACATTCCCAATCCTACTTCTATAGCTGTTTTAAAAGTATTAGCATGAATGTCAAACTCTACTAAATATTTCTGATCTATATCCTGAATGCTGTTGGCCAGTTTCAAGGCTTCCTTATTAACAATCAGTTGTAAACCATCAATATCACAGCAATTGCGTTCCAAAGTTTGCAAAATAAATTTATAAGTCATATGAATCTTTCTACTGCTGCTCTCTAATCGAACAAAATCATTCATAGCAATACGAGGAAATTGGGTTTGGTTATAATTTCGTCTACCCGGAGTTAGTCTGTAAATTCTAAAAGCTCGCGAAGAGAAGCTTTTTGCATATTCTAATATATTTTCAATTCTTTCTATTGCTGACTTTATATAAGCTACAGTTTTTTTATAATTAGACCTCTCAGGATATAATGAATGAAGACTAATAACAATTTCTTCATAAATTCTTAGACCAATCAGTTTTGAGTTTTGATAATAAAACTCTAAAGCAAAACTATCATTTAACAAACACTTATCGCAGTAAGGCTCATCAGTGTTGAAGGCTACGTCTAAGTTAAGTTTCATATATGACTCATTTTGATAGAAAGTCATTAGCGTGAAGGTATTATTGAAATGACAAGATGAGCGCCTGTTCAGACACACGCAAGAAACGCACTTAATGCTTTGAGCCTTTGATGGAGGAGACGATTGCATGGACAATGCCGAAAGTATGTTTTCCAGAGAGAACAACGATGACGGATAAGCATTTACGCATATCTTACTGGAGCAGGTTGACCAGGTTGATCAGGTTGACCAGGTTGAGCATAGGACAGCAAGAAATTGTCGCCGACTTCGGTCATCAGCAGGAAATTGTAGCAGTTCATGCACAGCACATGGGAGAAGGGTAGATTTTTGGGCATATCGGTTCTTCGGTTGCACGCAGTCTTCAAAAGAGTCGTCGTCCGCTTACATTTTCCTCAACAGGTTAGGATCATTCAACCTAGAAATACTTGAATATTTAGTAGCTGCCTATTCGCATAATAAATCGATGTGATCAATAAGGTGGCTGTGGAATGCCAAAGCGCAAAAAATTCTGCGTTTACAAAATTGTTGCAGTACCAAAATAATATAAATTTTAGTTTTCACGAAACAGTATTTTCTTCTGTCTAAATATTACTTTTAAATACAACAACATTATTTACTATGATTTACCTTAATGTAATTATTTGATTTCAGCCTTCTTTTGATTTACTATTAAATTTGCACTGAAGGCGAACCAAAATTTGGAAAAAAATGAAAAACTGTAGCATATACGTTGCTGTATATAAGTTTAAAAAAATGGAATACAAAATAAAAAATGTAACATAAGGTGCTGTATTGAAATAAAAATGAAAATGAAATGAAAAATTGAATTAAACTGTGCGCGTATGACGTCTAATTATTTAAATGCAATCGTCTGTGGGTTTGCTTAAGTCTGTGGGGTCGCTTAGATCTGTGGAGTCGCTTAGGTCTGTGGGTTTGCTTAGGTCTGTGGGGTCGCTTCTGTCTGTGGGGTCGCTTCTGTCTGTGGGGTCGCTTATGTCTGTGGGGTCGCTTATGTCTATGGGGTCGCTTAGGTATGTGGGGTTGCTTAGGTCTATGGGGTCTCTTATGTCTGTAGGGTCTCGTAGGTTTGTTGGTTCGCATTTGTTGCCATATTTAATAGGGACTCGGCGTATCCTGGTCGATGGGATCGACCCTTTCCTGCTGAAAGGCCGTCTACGGGTCATGCCGCCTCTTGTTTGGGATCTTTTTGACCTTCTTTTTGGCCCTCTGCGCTTGGATCTTCGCTGTTTCGATCGTCTGCCTTTCCTTCGACTTCTATCCCTTCGAGATCTACTTCTTTTGTTCCTTCTCCGAGATTTTCGTGCCGTTGTCGTAAATTCATTGTCGGCACCTGCATCAATATAGCTCCTACTAAACTTGATGCGGTGGTCACCTGAAAAACAAATTGCAATATCATAACATTGTAATATCATAAATTTTGCCTTAATATTATATAATTATTATATAATTATAGAATAATTTTAACAATTATATATTCCGTTTCAAATTTAACCATCTTTCATCATTTGTAAGACTCTGTGATTGCTACATTTTATAAAGAGTTATCCTGAGTAATATAAAAAATCACACTTGAGTTGATTCTATATCTTTCATTTGTATTATAATATTAATTTTATTCTGCGTTAATTTATGATGAAAATGTATATTACAGGAGATATAATATATTTCATCTGTATTAATTATAGCTAGCATTGATGTATGAAAACAATTACTTAGAAATAAATTAATTTTCTTTAAAATAAGTAATTAATAATTTATCAGAGGCATTATTATTGTTGCTACTTACTCTAGTAGATGTAACACTTTTTAGAAATTGTTTAATTGTAAAATAATAAACAACAGTTGTGGAATGATTTTTACTTGTTTTGATAGAAGAAGAGTTAAAGCAACTACCTATATTTATTTCGTAAAAATATAATCAGTCATTTGCAAAATATATTAATTTAAAAAAAAAACTTTCTAGCGCCTAACTCCCTACCGAATAATTATGATATTTAATCATTGAAAGTGTCAGAATGATATTGTGTAAGAAAAACGGCATAAAGTACAAGATATTTATGCTTGGAATATCAAATTAATAATGCTTGTGTATTAAAAAAAAGAACAAAAATTATTATAAAAGTGGAATACTTACTGGTCCATTTGAGGGTTCCGATCTTTACTGCCTTGTGTATACTTCTTTTTATAACACTTCTCAGATTGTTCCCACCTCCTGCTGATTCAACTGCTCGTACAATGTGATCCAATGTGGCTCCTACAATAATTAACAATAATTCACTCATGGTCATGATAATATTTTAATCTTCAAACATTATACCATTTCGTTCATTAATGATCCCGAGGGCATGAAATACCCTTTTTATTATTGATTTATAGTTTTCTGTCATTATAACGTAGTTTATTAAAAAATTGTAAATAATATCGTTCAAAAACACATTAAATTTTGAATTTTTGTTTCTAAACTTTTTTTGGGGGGATTATGCGAATGATTATGTTTTGTTTGTGTTCAGCTACTTGGATCAAATATACTACCAAAGCCACTGCGCTCCGATATAATATTTTTGTTTTATTTATGTCAAACAAAAAATAATTATAAAAATATCATAAAAAAATTGAGATCATAACCAATCAACCGTATTAAGGTAAATCAGTGACACGGTTTTAATTACAGTTGATATATAAAGATCTTATCAAACTTTTCTTATTTTTGAAAAGTTACTATGCAAATTTTCAGTCAACAACAAATAAGATTTTATTAAAAATATACAATTCATTTGAACTGTCATAAAACGATAATAAACAACATAATAAATAGTATCAACATTTTTTTCTTCTCTTTCACAACTGTATATGAACGTATATAATCGAACTACAAAAATGTTAAAATATTATGAGCCGTTTATTTTGAATTAGAGATGTTTGAAGGTTGGCGTTTCAATGAACTTAAAAGTGAATAATATGTGTTTCCGTATCTAAAATTAAGCAAATTTTACTTTAAAATTAACAACTAAATTCAGTATAAAATTTGAAGATGCCAAGTCAATTCACCATCATTTAATATGCTTCAAATTGAAACTAAATTAAATTTATAAGATTTTCTAAAAAGATGCTAATAATGAGAAACTAATAATGTTCTACATCGGGAGTATGGCTATGCATGGATCAGAAACATGGACTATTAGTGAGGATCATAAGAACTTACACAAGAGTTCAGAAATGTGGTCTTAAAGAAGAATAAAGAAGTATAATGACAAATAATGAAGAACACAAGTAGTGGAAAACTTTTCTAAGTATGATTGAGAGAAGAACAGGAATCTGAATTGGACTCTTAGTTGGTAAACAGTGCCTCTTGCACCAAGTCATCGAAGGAACCAAAGGGACTAGGACGACTGAGTATAAAGTTGAAGACGACTTACGCGATATCATAAATTACAAAAAATTGAAAGTCCAGACATAGGACATGGAAGTATGCAAGAGTTTGAAAAGTAACAAGTGAACTATTGTCAAATAAGGAAAGGGTGGTAAACTAAATATCATATTCTCATACTGCAGGCATATCTTTAGGTAGAACATTAATTATAATAGTTGTTATAATCTTCAATGACCTTCATAGTAATTTTTGGAGTTTTAGAGAGTATTGACCAAATGTGAATTGTGTTTTAACTATTCACAAATATAATGAAATGTCAAATAACAAATCAATGTTTTACTCAATTATCCTTATAGTTTATTAACTGTTCGTAGGATAGTTATAGTAATGAGCCAAAAATCGCAAATGCAAAATTTTTTGCATGTTTCCACGTTTTGAAGGTTTCTGAACATTTTGGCATACCTCAGAAAAAATTGATCTGCGTGTGTGTGCTTTGTGTGTCCGCATTTTTTTGTTCACGTTTTCGGGCGCACGGATAAACCGATTTGAATTGTTCAAAAAACATTCGATTCCTATTGATAGAGAGATGTTGTGATTAGTTTTTTGCAAAGGCAGGTCCAGCCATTTAGAAGATACAGAGCTAAATGTCCAAAAAATGACAGTTTTTGAGAGAACTAAGCGTTTGATTTGAATGATTCAAAGAACTTTCTGCTTGTTAACTTCCCGTAGGGCAAGTTATAGTAATCGCAAAAAAATCGAAAATGAAAATTTTTATATATCTTTACGTTTCAAAGGTTTCTGAACATTTTGGCATACCTTAGAAAAAATGGATGTATGTGTGTGTGTGTGTGTGTGTATGTATGTATGTATGTATGTATGTGCGTGTGTGTATGTATGTGCGGATACAAATTTTCGTCGACGATTTCGAGAACACGGATCAACCGATTTGAATAATTCAAAAAACATTCGATTCGTATTGATAAGGAGACGTGCTGATTAGTTTTTGGCGAAGGCAGGTCTAGCCGTTCCGAAGATACGGGGCAAAAAGTGCCGAAAACGGTAACTCAGTTTTTAAGAGAACGGAGCGTCCGATTTGAATAATTCAAAAAACAATTCACTTGTATTGACAAGATGAAGAATCGATAAAATTTTTATGAAGGTAGGTCTAGCGGTTTTGGAGATATGGAGGAAAAAGTAAAAAAATGAGCCATTTGGCGGTCAAAAATGATCATTAGACATATGCACATCAAATTATCAGATATTTTATAGAGATTTTAACAATAAGTATACATTTTGTTAACATTTCTATGAGTTCCGTACCAATGCTTATGCGTTAGACAGCGACGCGGCGCTTACGCGCTTTATATTTTGTCTCTATGCAGTTAAAGCAGTACGATTGCTTTGAAAAAAAGTTCAGATCTTCTACAATATGTCAAAATAAAGAAAAAAAATTTTTTTCAAAAAAAAAAAATTAAAAAAAAATGTTTTTAAAAAAAAATTTTTTTTTTTTCAAAAAAAAGTTATTTTTTGTCCAATTTATAGTTTCTCAAAAATCTTATTCTTTCAAAGTAATTTTTTTTTAAAAATGTTAATTGTTTTTAAAAAAATAATAATTTTTGGTACGGGAAGTTCCAGCAATTTGCCTTAAGGCACGATGCCTTAATTGCCTTAAGACAGAATTCCACTTACACCTAGTTTTAACAAAATAATTGCCTTTGGGAAAAAAAAATTGTTTCGAAATTTGTCGAACTCGAAGTCTACTCGAAATTGGTGTCTCAAGAAGCTGAGTGACTATAGAATGTGAATGTTTTTAATAATGTTTGACACTGTTTATTTTTATAACTCTGTTTATAAATTCAATGTGATGATCGTCGTATAAGGTCTTAAAAAGTTAAACTTCAAAAATATAATAAAAAATCAAAATCAATTTTTAAAAAATCTAGATCAGAATACCTCTTCGAATACCAGCGTTTTTAAGGAATCTTTAGATATCATTATCCTCGGCCGATGATGGCTAGTTATGAAGAAAATACCAAGAAAGATATAAAAATGTACGAGACATAATATTATATATACGGCAAAGAAAAGTCTGATATTTATTACATCCGCAAACGCAATAATTTAAAATCGGTCTTTGTTACTTCCATTATCGTCACCGCATTGTGCTTATTATTTCTTCTCTCGCCGTTTCTCTATTGTTGATAAAAATCGAGCTTCGCTTTTATATACTTATTATATATTATATTCTATATCTTTACATTATATTTGTGATTATTTTTTGATAAATCTCATCCTAACATGCACACTCACGTACTTGCAAGGGTAGTATTGTCGCGAATGCCATAGTAATAGTGTCTTTGTAGTATTTGTTACTTTGGGGTTGTAAATTACGTTTTCTTGTCGCGTGATTCGCTGCGAAAATTCACTAGGATATATTGTGTTGGGTTATTCAATTTATGGAACTTATATTGAAAATTTATAGTGCCCGGCGATTAATTTTAATATTTATTATCATGAGCATTTATTAAGCGATTTTTTTATAAAATTTAATTTGTATATAGTGAATGTTAGGTACCGATTAGATTATAACAGGAACTATATGAAGAGCTTCTGATCCGCCAAGATGCTGACGAACTTTGTTGGAAAAGTAAAAGTACACTAGATATTACTTGTTTGAATGTTGAATTAATGCCGATATTACTTATTGTTAATTGAAATTTGAATCGATACTACTTAACAGAGTTTTCATAATTTTATGATTTTTCTGGTTAGTACATTTTTGGGTGCAAGCAGGATTATGGAATCTGGATTTCTTAGCAAGACTTCTTAATGATTGAGGGACTGTTTATGACAGGATTCATTATAGTATGAGGGATTATATTGTATTTTGAAATATAGAATGTTATTTGTTATAAAGAGATCAGGATTTATTATTAACAGCAAACTTCTTATATTTTTACTACTAGATAACTTTAAAATTAAGTCAATAACCCACTTTATTTATTTACAATTCAAGACTTTTATTTTGTCACATTTGGAAATGTGTGTATAGAGCAGGTAATTATTTGTAGTCAATAAATTTGGATATAAGCTATAGAATTTTATTTTTTTCGGGGAATAAGTGAATCGATTGGGGTGGTTTAAAATACAATTCGATTTTTCTTAACAATGCGTAGAGTGTATTAGTTTATGGTAAAGGCAGGCCCAGCTGTTTAAGAGAAAAATGCATATTTTTTAACCAAAGGAGAAGTTTATGTTTCCGCCAGTAAATCCGACTTGCTGCTAATTTTGTTTTGGCGACATTTCAAATTATTCTGAATCTTTTGACCAAAATTGGAAAAAAGTCTGTGTGGGTATGCGAACCAAAATTTGATACTTTGTCAATGCTTTCTGAAAAACCTCTGCATCGATTTTATTAATTTCGAGACGTTTTTTGATAATTGCAAAAAGTTTCGTCGATGTTTTTTTTCAAAAATTCGAAATATGTCAATTTGGCTGCTGATTAAATATTGGCCAGGGGGTTTCTTTGCACTTAATTGTTGTTTTGTTTTTTTGACAAATTTAGTTACATTTTGCACATTGATTGTATAGGAGTGCATTGTCCAGTCTAAACGATCATCCTAAAATATTATATAAATGATAAATTTCATCAATGTTTCTTGTCAAAATTTCGAAATACATGAGTTGACTGCTTATTAAAGATTGGCCAGTCCGTTTTTTGCATTTAATAAATGTCGTTTTATTTTTTGAAGAGCTTAATTGAATTTTGTTCAGTGATAGCATTGCATTGCATTGCATAGGAGTGCATTGTCTAGTCTAAACGATCATCCTAAAATATTATAGCCCTATGAAAACTAAGTTATATAAAACTTAGTTTTGATTAAAATGAGTCACGCTCTTAGGCAATTTCTGATCTGTGTTCTGTACTGATACTAATGAAATGTGTTAAATCAATTAAATTTAATAAATACAATTGCATATATAAATTAGAAGGATATTCGTTAAAAATCGCATCGACCAGATTTTAGAGAAAACGAAATAAAATGTTGAAAATTTTATCTAAATGGCAAAACCTCAATTCTTATTGATCAAGTTAATATTTAAACATACCAGGCAGTTCATGAAATTTTTTCCTTAACGCAAAATGCAGCTTATGCCTAGTTTGTTTAATTTTGAGTTTCGCCCAATGATTTGTAAAATATTATTACAATTTACCTCAAAGACTTCTAATATTTACTCTGAACTCTGATATATCACTGCCTAACGATTTATAAAAATTACGAACCTGAAGCAAAATTGATTAATAATGAGGACACAGCCCAATGAATGCTTCCATTACTTATGAGTTTCTGAAAATCACAAAATCAAATTAGTCTGCAGAATAGGACCCCACCCACAAAGAGAGGAAATGACGTATAATTATCATGAAATATGTATAATAAAATATCGCCGTGCGATCATTACCTGGCAAAAATGTATATCATTTGTATATCAGCTTGTGAATATCATTCGTATAATCAGCTTGTGAATATCATTCTAATTTTGTAATATACAATACATATTTGGAATATTATTTCTGGATATTAGGATAATATCACACAATAATATCAAATGTACAACAAGTACGTTTTCGTAAGAATACGGCACCCAGTTGCTGGTATATTCTTTTTAAACCGGTGCCGAGCTAAATATCAAATATAAAGGATTAAATATAAAATTGGATATCATGAAAAACTTTTTTTTAATTGCATAATTTTATTCTTAATCAAAATAATATACATTTTTTAAGACAATTTGCTGTTGGTGTTAATGCATTTAAGAGATTATCTCTTACGAGATATCTTTCTTTTTTATTTTTTGACATTTTATTTAAGATCGTATGACCATTTTTTTCAATCTTCGTGTGGGATATTCCTCGCTTAATTCTTTTAAATATATGTTTGGGTGACCTGGTAGTTCTTTGTGTTATTTTTTGCTCCTTTCTTTTATCATTTCATTAATAGTTTTTATTTTTAGGTCTTTATGTAGGGTGTCATTTGTAATATACCAGGGTGCGTTTACAATGCATCTTAAAATTTTCGATTGCGCTACTTGTATTTTTTTATATTTGAATTGCTTGCGCACGCCCATAGCTCAATGCCATATGTCCAGATTGGCATAATTATTGTTTTATATAAAAGGAGTTTGCATGAAAAACTTGATAAAATTCAAAGCAAATATTCTTCTGATACATTAATCAATAATGAATATGAAATATAATATTTTAGAAACATATCACGAAAATGTCTTCATATAGAAATTTATTACATATGTAATACATTACAAATGTAACTGCTTCCTATCAATTTCCTTCTAATACATCATATAAATTAATTTTCCCCGATAGTCTAATGACATTAGACCATGATCACCTCACCTTGCAATATTCCTGAGTCGTTCTCTCCATCTAATGACAATTTCAATTTATTTGCAAATGCAATGAGGTACAATAGACACAACTATAACTCGGCCAATATGGATAAGTGCCAGTTAAATATACAGGAGGAGACCGTAGATCAAATGGAATTATTGTAGAAGTGACACATGATGTGACATTTAATCATCGAATAGGTGGTAATAAATTTTTGAAATTAATACCCTTCATAGTTTTCACAAATTATTGCATAGTTGCATGATACGCCTATTTTATTTTATTTTTATCTTCATAATAATAGTTATGGGTTGCTAATCATAATATAAGATACAGGTGCGATTTGTATTAATTATCTGAATAGAGCTCTCCTTATCTCTTACATGTTTTACTAATTTTCTCTATAATTTTCTTTACAATCCGTGCTTTTTTGATATTTGATGCATTCTCACCAATACTTTTTTTATAAAATTCTATTTCTCACCTAAAGAAAATGGCATAGGAATGGAAACAAATTGCTCTCATCTTAAAAATAGTTCGATGCAATTGGTAAAAGGCGATAGACTTGCCTTGAGTCTATAAATTCATATATCGTAATATATGGTTTATAATCCTTTATTAGTTTAGTTATAAAGTTATTTGTGATGCACGATTTTCAATAATACAAATTAAATCGATATAGATGGACCGATTCTGCGCATAACAGAGAAATGTTACGGCATAGCTATGTTACGCTCCGACCTCCATACATTATGCGAATGAATCATACTGAATGCTGTCAAAATATCATGTATTTGCTGTTCATTCCGGCGTTTTAAGCATAAACTGCAACGTCACTCGTATGTTATCTAAGAGGAATCAGAAACACACACTTATCTAACATCGTTTTTTTGACATTTGTGCGGCTTTTAGGTTATGTTTTGTATGAGAAAACCTGAGAAATTCGCCTGACTGAACACCAACCGCATAACTTTTGTCTATATTACTATGGAAAATTCTTCATAACATGACCTTATCATAACATTGCGGCAGAATCGGTCCCAGAGTCTTAAAAAGGAAGATTTATACCAGTCATTCTCAAAGTGATAATTTGAAACAATTGGTAAATCGCGATAGACTTCCTTCGAGTCTATAAATCAATATTTTGTAAAAAATAGTTTATAAACATTTACTAGTTTAGTCAAAAGTTATTTACAATAAACGATATTCAATAATACAAATTATATGGATATAGAGTCCTAAAAATAATCATACCAGTGATTCTCAAAGTGGAGCGAAAAGAAAATTTTGAGGCCTACGAAATGAAAATGGTGGTCCACGGAGGTAGACCGGGTTCATATTTTTTTATTTTATCTGTGATAAGAGGTCATATACAATAGTTGAGGATAGGACTAAAAAGTAAATAAAACTAATGTTATTTTTTTTGAGAGTTGTAGCTTTTTTTTACATAGTTTTATTGTCAATCAAAATAAGAGTTGTAGCTTAAATGGGTATTTGATTTGTGATCGCAATATTGTTGATCTTGTATAGATGTTCAATAGTACAAATTATGTGGGTGTAGAGTACTAAAAAAGACATTTATACTCTCTTAGCAAAAAGAAAATTTCGATGAAAATGGGGATTCCTGGAGTAGATCACGTTCATATCTATTTACTATATTTATAATAAACAGTCATATAAAATATTTATGAATATAACTAAGAAGTAAATGAAAAGATTGTTATTTTTTGTAAAGATGTGTAAATTGTAGCGCAATAAGAAGTGGGCATTCGATTTGTGATCAGGTGGAGCTTGAAAATTCGTTTTGCTTTTTGAGACTGCCATGATATTTTTGGATACTAAAGATAAAATACGATTAATAGTTGTAAAATATGTAAGAGAAAAAAGGTTTAGCTTTATTAGTAATCTCCTAACAAAAAGATATAGGACTGGACATCATTAGCTGGGAGATGTAAGATTAAACCTGACAAATTGTTGCCAAATGTTGATAGTTCAATTTGGTGGGGATCACTTTGATTAGATATTAAGTGGACTGTAAATTATAAATATACCGTCACTATAAGAAAAGTGAATAAAACAACGATTTAGTTTACGATATTTATATATATATATATATATATATATATATTGATCTTCAATCGACAACTTTCTCCTCTCGTCAATTTTGCTCGTCTCTGTTATTATAAAATCAAATATTCACCAAGATTTTTACTTTTTGCCTACTTTATTTTTTTATTATATTAAATTCAATGAATAAATGTATAAATTAACACGTATGTATACATTAAATATTTAATAATAAATTTTAGTACCGTTGGAAATTTATAAAAATTAAATCGATACCGGGTAAATAGGTTGTCCATACAAAGCCCAAGGGGTCACGACACAAAAAAGTTTAGGAACCTCTGATTTGTACAAATTGACTACATACTTGTTTCACACTGCAAGTATATATGATCAAAATATGAATCTCCAAACTTGCTATATAAGCCTCCTAATAGGAAAAATTCATGATGATGGTGGTCGATGGTCGTATAATTAAACAATTGTATGCCTTTCCGTGGTAGGTAATCGATGGATGTGGGCGAAGTTAATTAATATATCGCTTATGCACATATATGTCCCCATCGGGTCACCCGATCGTGTGTCGACGACTAGATATAGATATAGATAGATAGGTGGTAATTAATTAATAAATATCTTCACGTTGGTTTGTGTACTTTAGCTGATGACTTTAAAGGTCGATAGGTATTTTTACGCGAACGCAAATTAATGAAATGTAGGAGATGCAGTCATTGATTGTAAAGGCTTCAGGTAAAAATTGAAGTTACTAAATTTTTGATAATGAAAATATGCAATAGGCTTGTTTAACCTAGATCGATATATTGGCAATTTTTTTTATTGTGGATATAATTTACACATGTCCAATAGACATTAAGTAAATTTTATGAGTGATAATACAACAAACAAGCTCTCTGCAAATGAATTATATTGGCAAATGTATTGACCTGTATATTGACCCTATATTATTGATTTATTTTGCGATGTTAAGTTGTAAAAAACTCTCAGACTTAATTAAAAAGCTCACTCACTCACTCATAACTTTATATCTTTGATATTTTACACCTTCTTGTAAAAATATTATTTTGAATTAGGAAGTAGCTATTGGATTGCGATATTGTGCTTTTGCTTAATTCCATCTATGATTTTTTACCCTTTTCTCCTATAACAAGAACTTATTCTTTTTTCCAAAATAGCCATCGTGTTCTTTAATACAGTTTGCGTAAACATCCATTTTTTCTCAGATCTACCGAAATATCAAGCTTCAACTGACATAAAAGTATTAAAACTAGGTGTGTAAGTGCATTTTGCTTTAATTGCCATAAATCGCATGAAAGTCCTAAATTCTGAAAAAATGTTGAGTTGATCATTAAGAGTTATGAAGATATTGTGAAATTATGATTTTGACTGTTCATTCAAAAGAATCTACTTGACACAAATATGAATAAAGTACCGCAGAATAACAAAATGTACGCTTACAAAATCGACTTCAATTTTTTTAAATTGGATTAAGATTCTTAGGAAAACCTGGATTATTATTAGAAACTAGTGGTGGTGCGTAATATCGTGCCTTAAGGCAAGTTGCTAGAACTTAGCGTTCTTACATTTGATGAATAAATATAATCAATATTCAATAAAAATTGGTCAATGATTAATAATAATTATTTTAAATGGTTTCAAAAAGATTGTAACCTTTATGAGTCGTATTTTGTAGACAAAATATAAGAGCTTATAAATTAGGCGACGACTTTTGTATATTTCTACAGAAAAAAGTAAATAAACAAAATCTAATCAAGCCTAGCTAGAATGAAGGGCCTTTATTTCTAATTTCATTATACTATGTATAAACTGAATTGCAAAGTTTCCATACCGCGAACACAAGCAAAATATTTTTTGAATCATTCTAATCGGATCCACTGTTATTTGATACTATGTATTTGATACTGCTATTTTTACACATTTTGGTCCGTATGTCCGAAACGGTTAGATCTGCCTTTACCAAAAACTAATTAGCACGTCTCCCCGTCGATATCTATCGAATGTTTTTTGTGAATCATTAAATCGGTTGATCCTCCTCTTGAATCGTGGACGAAAAAATGTATCCAAACATGCTCACATACAAACACACGCACACATACATACTGCACACACACACATACATAGATGCATTTTTTTCTAA
>NW_020536422.1:0-27203 GCF_003426905.1 Ctenocephalides felis | reverse complement strand
TCATCAAATCTTCATCAGTAGGTTAAATCACTTAGGACGCTGCTCTGTGGAAATCCACACTATGTGACAAGTGCTTGAATAATCACCTTTAACTCTTTACTCAAAAAGGAATATAGAATTTTGAAGTATTTTGGAAAAATAGCTGTATTTTGTATAGCTTGAAAAAATAGCTATTCTATTAATAATAGATCTTCACATAGTCTGAGTAAAATTAGTCTTTCAAGAATCTTGGATAAAACTGGCAATAAACTAATTGGTCGGTAAGAACTTGCATTATGCGGATTCTCTTAGGAATCATTATTATTTCTCCAGTTTGCCAAGCTGTAGGCCAATAGTTACAGTCGGTCAAGTAAGAGCGTGGTCGGGTTAATTTATGAAAATAATTATTTTATGAAACTTTAATATTTATATATGCATTGTATACGTTAAAAGCAAGGATGCAATTTTAGTCAATATGTGTCCAGTCACCACCGGAGTCAGCAATTGCCTGGCATCTCCGACGCCTGCTTTTTACTAATTTAACAGATTATTCTAATCTGACGGCTTGGATTTTAATTTTAACGGCTCGATCAGGGCAGTATGAGCTCATATAGAACATTCATCAGTAAAAATGACATTTTCAAAATCTCTATCAATATTTCATGTGCCCAAGCGGTCAAGATGACATGTTCTTCAGTCGTCAGAGGCTTGGTTGATTTATCCCCATTGTGTTGCGCCATTTCAAATCATGAATACGAAGAAAGGTTCAGATAGTTTTGTAGATATTTTTGTAGATATTTCTAAACATTTTGCCATTAATTTTGCTCGTCCTTGCTGCAGTGTTGAAGCAGGATTCCGCAAATACCCATTCACTGTTCTTTTTTCTTCTTTTTTATTTGAATCACGTTCTGATAAATCATCGACTTTTTAGCAACTTTATATAGGTGTATCGAATTCTGTACAAATGCCTTCAACTTTCTCATATATTTAGCAGCAGCTGATTGCTACATTTGGGTACCTTTTAGGTGCATGCAAAAGGGCGCAGCCTCGTAGCGCGACGCGTAACTTAGCACTCATGGCGTTTAAGGTAATTTTTTCTCAAAAGATCAACTGCAACTAAACCTTTTTTGACAATGCATCAAGGACAAAGCTTCACTTTATTGGCTCACGAAAGAATTAGACCAAAATCTTTCATTAACTGTCGTTAAAGTCGACCACGCTCTTACTTGACCGACTGTAAATTCAAGAATTCATTGTATATATTAGTTAAAAATATTATAGAGTATTTTGGCAATTCTTTTAGCATTTTTGGAGTGATATTATTGATGCCAGGGAAAGACTTGTTTTTTAATTTTTTGGTTGCACAAGCAACATCATTTGGAAAGAAATGTTTTATTCGAGGTGAGTCGATATTTAATTGCAACGAATTATTGCAGACTGGACCTTGGGACAGATTTGTATCGGTGAAAATATTTTGGAAGTATTTTTGCAATTTTTGTCGATTTCGTCGAGAGATCGAATCTTCAGTAGAGGGTTCGTTTGTGTTGGTTTCCCTTTGATTTTGATTGGCCTCCAAATGGAGTTATCAAACCAGTTAAGTTGCAGTAGATAGGTCTTGAAAGCGTCGCTTTTCCATACCTTCACTTTGTTCTGTAATGTCCTATTGAGTTGGTTTAACTTAGTTCTATCTTGTGGCAAGTGTGATTGTTCTCATATCCTTCTTGCTATTCTCTTCTGCGAATTTTTTTTTTAATTTCGGGAGGAATAATAAGTGTGTTATTTTCCGTGCGACAGGTTGGAGTAACTAACTTTGAGGATTCTTTTAAAACTGTTGTGAATTTGTTTATCTTATAGTCAATATTGACTGAACTTTTCTGGAATGTGGAAAAATTTTGAATTCAGTAAAGCCCTGAATTGATCCCAATTTGAAAATTTGTCGTGGAGGATAGCTGAAGGTTGTTCAGTTACAAAAATTGTGTTAAATGTTAACACAATTACAGAATGATCTAACGAAAGATCATAGCTGTTCTCTATGTCAAAATTATTTGTGGGGATACCTTTGATTAAGAAAAAATCCAGAGGATCTGGTACCTTGTCTCGATCCGAGGGTCAATAGGTAGGACTGCCTGTTAAAATATGGAGAAGATTATTATTTGCTATTGCCATGTGAAGTTGTTTTTCTTTCGAAGTTGTCAGCCTGGAGCCCTATGCTGTGTGTTTACAATTATAGTCACCTCCTAATATATATTTGGATCCCAGTTATTCAAAAAAGACGAATAAACGAATTAGCTGAAATTTTGAACTTTGAAGGACAATATATCACGGAAATGGTTATTTCAAATAGTCTTGTTTGTAATAGGATTTGTGTTGCTTGCATGGATTCTTCTAGAACATTCGGAAGTGCAAAATGTTTCAAGCTACTTTTGATTAATAATGCTGATCCACCTCAGGCGCTGCCACTTGGATGGTTTGAATTATAAGTGATATAATTTTGAATTTTAAAATATGTTTTTTCAGTAAAGTGGGTTTCCGAAATGAGAAGAATATCGATATGATTTAGTTTCAGGAAACATTCCACTTCATATTTGTGAGGTATTATACCATTTGCGTTCCATTGAGCGATTTTAATTAAGCTTGCCATTATTCAAGTTATTAATTGGAGTGGTTAACATGTTGATAACAAGGCTATTTTGTTGCACAAGTTGACTAAAAAGAGTCTTGAATTCTGAGAGAAAAGACGATAAAGTGGTAGTATCGGAGTCCGTAGTTGGATTTGAGAAAGTACGTTGCTGATTTCTTGTGGCGTCTGCATAGGATACTGAGGGGTTAGTGGGATTAGGAGTTGCGGTAAATTTTGGTGAATTGATTTTAGTTGGGATTGAAGGTGTGGGATATGGGACGCTATTAAATTCTTTATAGCGATTTCTACTTCATGGCTCAAAATTTTCTTTGTAGAAGCTACATCCCCTGTAATTAGCAGTATGCGCTCCGTCACAGTGATAACAATGGGCTGGAGTATTAGGGTCTTTAGTACAATCTTTTATTCTATGATTTTTACCACATTTTAAACATATGAAAAGTCTGTTACAGTAGGCCTTAGTATGATTATACAATTGGCAACGTGTGCATTGCACTATGTTGCTGGATTTACGCGGTGGTTCTACCCTGATTATATGATTTAATATTTTATAAACGTTGTAGATTTTTTTATTATTTTTACTGGGCTCTAGGTCCACAAAAAACATGTTCAGGGGCTCTGTGGTTAATCTATGTCTTATGTTGAGAATATTTCTCACAACATGATCCTGTTTTAGTAGTTCTGATTTTATCAGATCCGTATCTGTAGAAAAATGAATATTTGTGAGTACTACCCTGTATGCCTTTTCTTCTTTTAGTTGATAATTGTGATTTGTTTGTTTTAAATACTTTGAGAGTTCACGAAAATTATCAACGGTTTGACATATGATTTGAAATGTATTGTTGGCGAGGCTTCGCAGATAGTATTGATTTGGCGGAACAATTTTGTTAAATGTGTTTAACATGTCAGCGGAATTCCATCCACACTTGAATAAGAGTTTTATTATTACTATTTTCTAGTCTGCCGAAAATTGTTTGGAAAAATTGACGTGTGTAGTACATTTTTCAAGTTTGAATAATTCCTTGATCCAAAGGTTGTACTAATGACGTGCAGTTAGGAGAAAGGATGACTATTTTTACATTTGGATGTTCTAGGCAACCAGCGTTGTCGAGAAGCAATATAACTTCGAAATGCAATTTTTTTTTCACCATATAGATTTCCACAGCCGGGATAAAACAATTATAAAACCAATCCTTAAATAAATCTTGAGTCATACAGGCTTTCTTATTTGGTCGGCAGAATAGAGGCAATCGTGCCTTATTAATGCTTTTAGTGCACGGGGAGTTGAACAATTTATTATCATCGGCTTTATAATTATGTTTCCTTATAGACAGATGAAGAGCGATTCGTTGTATGGAAAGTTTAAACCCCTGAGCACGCCTTTGATTTTTGGAAGTAAATGTCCTTGATGGTATTTTTTGCAATACAAAGCCGTCTCATCAGCATTGAATATCTGCTCAGGTGAATAAATAATAACTCTAGTTATAGTTATAAAGGTGAATAAAATAAGTAATAACTCTAGCAAGTTCCAGCTTAAAATTTTCGGCAGCCTCTGAATCTGCTGATGCCAGTTCTCCTTGAAATTTTATATTATGCAAGGCATACCGTTTTTTAAGTTTGCCCTAAAAACTTTCAATCTTTGTATTACTCGTTCTACATGTGCACACTAGCTGCAGAGTACTTTTCAATAATGTGTCCTAGTGAAAGTAATCCATTTTGAACAAAGCCGGGATGAACAAGTTGCCATATTTCTTAATTTGTCTAATTCAATCCGTTTTCTTGGAAATCCAATTAAAAACTTGATATGTCTCTTTTTACTTCTTTGATGCAATCTGAGTCCATGGCTTGCCGTTAATTGAAAATAATGTTCAATACTTCTTGCATTTTTGTTATTATTTTCTTATATATAAAAATGGTGCTATCGATCAAATGATTCGGTAAACCTGGAAAACGGCTAAACCGATTTGGTCAGTCTTAGTCTTGAAAAATTAGTGCCAATTCAGAGATGGTCGGAAAGGTGAGATATTATTTCAAAATCGCGTAGAAACTTAGCATTTTTAATTTGAAAATTTTTGTAAAAATAAAACGCGTAATTTAAATAAAACAATGGACGGTGACTAATACGTGAAATGTCAAACGTTTTTGACAGATGATGTTCAATTACGCTTAATAGGATGTTTTACGAGATTATTATTTAATTATGATTAAATTGTAGTAAGTAGTTTTGTTTATAGTTTTATTTATATACAAAAACGTTAGTAAACGGGCCGCAAGTGTTACTAGAGACTCAAAATATCAACTTTTTTGAAATATTAATATGAAAATGCACATTTGGGCATATTTTTCTCAAACACGGTGCTCTGAAAGATCTCATTTGTATAATTATATGCTCATTTTCTAGGTTATATTATTTTTTATTTATGTTAATTAAATTCAGAACCTAAATTTGGTATCGATCAAATGGACATTTTGTCGAATAACATTTTCCCAGTTATAATTTCCCAGAATTTATCGAAAAATAGGTCCACCACCGAAGTGTCAAAAACCAGCAAAGTTAAGCATTGTTTAACAACAATATTTGGAACTAGAGGGAAAAAGATGTATAACCAGCTATAACCTTGATTGTTATGACTTTGCTATCGGGAGATAAACGGTAATCTTTGAAAACCTATAATAAAAGTATTTTCTTCCGTTGGTAGTTTTTTAGCATTAGTTAGAAATGTAATTATTTTGTAAAATACCTTTAAAATTATAATAAGGCTTCAAACCTTTTTGCCACCTGCGCGTTTCAAGTTACACAGCCAATAGGGTAAAAAGGTTTAGATAACAAATTTTTGACATCAAAAAAGCACATTTCTACAATGATGAAGGCAGTTTACTGAACGTAGTCAGATAATTGTTTCATTTGATATATGTTATTTGTTGTGATATAATTGTTGTGGTTTTCACAATATAGTTTATATTTGCTCAAAGTCAATTTGGATCTTTGTGCCTCGCCCTGCTCTACATATATACTTTTTATTAAATTTACTTTAATTCATCGAATGTTACTTGAAACTTTTCAAAAAGCAGGTCAAAGAAGAAATACTGAATTCATTTTCTATCTCTTCTCGCAAAAATTTGAAAGTTTTGTATAAGTTCAGTAGTATTATTTACAATTATACACAAAATTCAGAATCCTAAAAGAATCTGAAAAACTTGAAACGTAATCAATAAGTCGAAAGACCAAAAAAGATTTGTATGGATTATACTATGTTTTCTATAGAAAGTGTATAAATCTTCCAATTTGATTGTATTGATAAAATATAGACAAACTAATGGGGTTTATTGTTTTGATAATACCTCATTGTATAAAGCATTCAAACAACACATCCTTATACACTTAAAGTATTAATATTTTTGATTCTCTAGGAATTGTTTAGAATATACCTTACTTAGCAAAATAACGTTTGCCGGATCAGCTAGTTAATAATAAAACAGTTCTAGTTTTGGTGTCAGGTTTTGAGAAAACTCTCAGTTCTTGTATATAGTGATACAATTCCTAAAATTATAGTTTGTTTAATTGCAAGCAATATATTTAATATATAATAATAAAATAGAATACACCCAAAGGTGACTAATTAAATAAATGACATTCATAGCGCCCGCACACATACAACGATACAACACATTTGATTACCACTTTCATCCACAGTGGATTTAGTCAGCGTTTCAGTAAAATATATTTTACATACAAAATGGCCAGTGCTGCGCAAATGAAAAAAGCAAAAAAGACTAATCCGGCGCAGTATGAAATATATGCAGTATTTTAATTAGCAACGCACAATTTGCATAACCAATTGAAAATTCTTAATGATACATTAAAAAATATATTATACAGTCAATAAATTTTGTTTTCTATTCCTTTATATATATATATATATATATATATATATATATATATATATATTTATTTAAAATAATCACATTCATGTAGCTATAAAATTGTTCTTTTTTTAGGTATCTATGAATATTACAGTATTAAAAATATCTTCTGGCATAGGAATTTCTTATATTATATGCCATATTATCTGCCTCATTGTATACTTCTGAAATATTAAAATCCATTAATTTTAACTGCACATTTGAAAGACAATTATTTGGTATCTAACCGTTTGCACCATCATTACTATATTCCGTGAGTTCTTCATCAAAAGGAATATTATTTTCTCTGCATATATTATGCAGAGTAAATACTGCATACACAATTTTTCTTGCCACATCAGCTGTATAATATCTGTGACGATGCAAACATCGAAAACGGCTTTTAACAAATATTCTTTCAGTTTTTTTGTGAAACTTATTGTATTTTTCCTCAGTAGAGCCAACTGGTGTCCTGTATGGTGTGAGTAGGCAATGTTCCAATGGGTAACCTGAATCTCCTATATATGTACAACTTATACACATTTTTTTACTTATTTGAATTGTGATGTGTCATCGGCATTACGAGTTAGCAGGGCTCTGATTGCTGCTCGCAAACCGTTCATCAGCATCACATATCTAATATTATTTATTATCATGTTAGTCTTCAAAATTCTTAAGCAAAATAAAATAATACTTACTACTTCAACATTAATTGAGTAATAACCCTTCCTATTCATATAAATAGCAGCTGGTGCCACGGGGTGATGTTTTCTGGGAGCCACTATATTTATGTGTGCAGTCTAAGCACCCAATAATGCTAGGCATGCCAAACATTGTATAAAATCTGTTAAATAGCAACATATTACAAACCATGATTAATGCTTACGAAGTGGCATAACATATATTTCTTTTTATTTTCATCTCTTTCTGATGAGGTTTTAGGAAAATTTACATACTTTGGTGTAGCATGCTTTATAATTAAACCAGTCACTGTTTTAATACAGCGACTGACTGAAGGCCGGCTCATGTAATTTAAATGGCAATTGCCTATATCTGTCTAATATGAGTCCATGACCAAAAAAATGAATTGCTGCAAGCACCTATAATGAAAATTTAGTCATTAAAATTCAAAAAAATTGATTTTATTTTAATTTCAAATGCCTGCAAATAAAAAGAGATACTCCATGATGCTGTATGAGTCTATGCACATGGTCCCAGCAATTCTATCAAATCCTTCATCACATTTTTCGTTAATTGAAATTTTTTTATAAATACTTCATCGTTCACTTCCCAGACATTATCTACATCTCTGAGATACCTAAGTGCGTATCTTTGTCTGTATCTAAAATGTTAAGGAAAGCATTTAATAATTTTAATATCTTTGAGTAATACATTCATCCAATAACAGTAATAATTATAATAAAATTTAAACCTACCTTCTTCTTATACTATCATCTGCCCAAAATATTTCAAAAAACTCCATATTAACATCTTCAAATTCACAAAATAACTAAAACCAAACCTAATATCACTTTGTTTACATAAATAATAACCTCGAAAAAGCATGTTAAACGCATAAATGACAAATAAGCAAATGTCAAATAGTACAACTTCTCGCCTATGTTATAGGGATCATGCTTTTTAACTTCGAAAATGAAAATTTTGGCATACCTTACAATTAGAAAAAATGGATGTATGTGTGTGTGTTTGTGTTTTTTTTGTATAGCGAAGGAAATGCCTTTATGCATTCCAGACTGGTGTTCGGTCTGGGTATGTCGGACTCAATACCGCCCTGGTATAATACCGACTAAAACCTCCGCTTTGCCCTTGCCTCTGGTCCCCACGGAAACCGCCGTTCGGAATTACTTCGTGGGGGAGGATCTAGAATGTTATAATTCTTCACTTGATTTTATACTCATCTTTTAAATGGGCGAAGTCCCATTCGTCTTTTCTTTTTCCATAGAGCGCAGGTCAATTAGTACCTCTCTCAACTCCATGACGATTATCGGCCATTGTAGATCTTTTATCCGCAAAATACTTTAAAATATAATTGAATCTGTGCAGATAACAACTTCTGTGTTCCTGAGGCTCTTTATTAGTCCCAATGAAATGGCAAATACTACAGGAAAACTGTTGATTAGAATCCATCCTGCTGAAGAAATTAACACAATATACAGGCCGATCGATTGGTTCGCAACGATATTTTATAATGTTAATAATTATACTGAATGGCCGTAAAAATCGGTCGTAACACTTTTTTAAAATTCCGGTCCCAGATTTTACTTCTTACTCACATTTTATTAAACTTATTAATCATCTGTTCGCGCTATAAAAATCATAGGTTTTTATAGCGAAGAATACACACCATAGATTTTTCTCTGAAAACGGAAGACTGTTAAATTTAGCAGCACATCGTTTCGTACATCGTAACCTGCTAATTTTGCAAGTATAAACGCATCAAGTGCAAGCAATATAATTCAAATATAACTCTGTAATTACATTCTAATAAAGTGTTATTTTTATTATATATTATTAGCGAAATATATTAAATGAATGAGTAAGTTTGAATGTCGCGCGTGTTGTTCTGTTCTACGATTGACAGAACGTTGTGTGAGCAAGTTCGTACGGAAGGGGTGAGGCTAAATAGGACGGGGAGTGGCCAGTCAGAGTGACATGAAGAGATCATTTATACTTGTTTATCTATGGACCTATGGTAGATAATTGAGTCAAGAGAGTATATTTGATGGAATGAATAAATGATTTAAAAGATTACTGGAACGTGTTTTAGTTATTCAATTTATGTTAGATTTCTTGACAAGTAAATAAAAATAATAAGGTAATGTACACTATTCCGGGATAGTACATTATTACGGGAGTTTTTCATTTTGATCGCAAAATAAGAAAACTGTAAATAAATAATAATTTTATTCATTAGCACATCAATTATAATTTGAATCCTAATAAATTAGTACGATTTTTGAATTTAAATATTAGTTTTCAAAGCCGTAAAAAGCTTTTGAAAGCATCGGTCGTAACCCGATCGCCATTTCGTACTAGCTTGTTAGCGAGTTAGGTTATGTGACGGTTCCATTGCTTAAGGCTTTTATTCGATTTCGATAAGCTTAATGGATTCTTATAAGATTAGTGTTATAGTTAAATCGAGCATATATTTGTCAAGAAATTGTCAATTTCATGACTCCCGCAATTAGGTTCACACAACTGAACCAGTGGACGTAATTCCGCGAGTATCCCGCAATTACGAGAAGTAGACTTGAAATAGTTTTATCTCTTATTTTCAACTGTGTTTAAATTCGGCGGCGTTTCTGGTGTTAATAAGTTTGTTAAGGACTACAGAATACTGTAACGTAATTTTACGGTATATGCTTTTTTTAATTTTTAACCCTTATAATTGAGTTTGAAATGACTACTCTTTGGTAAAAAAGTACAGGATTTTTTCCACGTGTTTGCATTGTTCCAATATACCTAGAATATTGTAGTAATGAGAGAATCATTTATTTCTACCTTTTCATCTATGATCAATTATTTCTATTATATAAATTGAATAAAAATACAGGTATACCCCGTATAGCGCAAGGTACGTATAGGGCGCAGATTCACTAGGGCGGTGGTGTGTATGTATGTATGCAGATATCTAGGAACATTCCTGTAAACACGATAGTTTTGATCCGATTAAGCTTTTGGAATATAACCATTATATAATCTACACATTAAAAAAACGAACATTCGAGTATTTTTGAGTAAATTGTTAAATAACTCAATAAATATATTGCTATCATAAGGCATACCAAACGGCAGCAAAACCACCGTCTTCCACTCTGCTTTAATCTCTACTTGAATTTTATTTAAAACTTTTCCAACTTCCTGGAGCTCGCAATCTGCCGTAAGAAAAATCATAATGAAAAATTGCTTAAATTTGTATATAAGTTCCTTATATATACTTATATATAAGATTTATATTTTTTTGTTGAGACAATTATATTTATATTTATACCTTCATCGTCATTTACAATCGCACATAATGCCACTGCATGTCCCAAATATGTTGTGGTCCAGGCGATGTCCCCGAGACTCTCTGGCCTCGAATTTTCAGTATTAAGTCTATTATAGTAAAAAATAGAAATATGTACACGTCCTGAACAATAAAGAATTGGATTTAAATTACTTGCATTGTCATTTTTTCCATTCTTGACTTGGTGTGATACACGTGAACAAAATGAGTTACCTCCTCCACAGGTAACTTTTGTAACGTTGAGAATGCCAACTCTTCTGCAGCATCTTTAGTTACGACTAGAGAAAATGTAATACCATCAACTCGGATTTTCTGGCGAAAACAAAGTTTGTAAGTGTAAAACGAAGGAGTAGTCATTTCAAACTGAATTATAAAAGTTAAAAATTAAAAAAAGCATGTACCATAATTACGTTACGTGATATCCATATAGTACGATATAGATAGATATATATATATATAGATATATAGAGATATAGAGAGATATAGAGATAGAGATATAGATATATAGATTACATATATATAGACAAGAGAGAGAGATAGATATAGAGATATATATATAGAGATATATACATATAGATATATATATATCTATATATATATATACATATATATATATATATATATTACATATATATATATATATTACATATATATATATCTATATATATATATAAATCTCGTGTCACGATGTTGGTTCGCGATGGACGCCCAATCTACTCGACCGATTTTAAATTTTAATAGCTTATCGTGTGCATATATATCCAACTTAGGTTATAGGAAATTTTGAAAAGTAAATTTGAAATATAAATATATAATTTTTATAAATTTCTAAAAATTTTGACAGAAAATGACCAAAAAAAAAAACAAAACACTAAAATGACAAATGTCAAAATTAAAGGAAATTTGGATATATAATTTTTGAAAAAAAAAATTGACATTTCAAAAAATAAAATTCAAAAACATGTACATATATAGAAATATCCAACATTTATATCCAAATTTGATGAAATGCTACATACAAAATCACTGATTATAGTTTTAAATCTAATTAAAAATCAATGCTTAAAAATTTAAATAAATGTTGACATGAAAAAAAAAAAATTAAATGTCATCTGTCAATATTTATGAAAATAATTATATAAATAGATTTATGATTTAGATTTAATTGATTAGCTTATAAAATTATTACGGAAACCAAAGCTTCATTAAAACCTTATAGATTAGAGATCACAATAAAAAAGCGGCACTTGAATTTAAAAATAATCATAACCAAAATTTTGACATTTCATAAAAAAAAGAATGTTTAACGAGTTACTTCAATAAGACGCAAATAAATTAATTATTACAAGTTATGTTACAGAAAATATTGCCTAACAAATTATAGATACAAAACAATATTGTAAAATAAATATTTTCAAAAAATTTTGACAGAAAATGGCCAAAAAAAAACAAAACACTAAAATGACAAATGTCAAAATTTATGGAAAATTTGAGAAAAAAAGATTTATGATTTTTGAAAAACAAAAATTGACAGTTCAGAAAATATAATTCAAAAACATGTACATATATAGATATATCCAACATTTATATCCAAATTAGATGAAATGCTATATTCAAAATCACAATTTATAGTTTTATTGAAATAAAAATTAAAAAAAAAAAAAAAAAAAACAATTTATAGTTTTAAATCTAATTAAAAGTCAATGTTTATAAATTTGAATAAATGAAAATCGTCAAATGTCATTTGTCAAAATTTATGAAAATAATTATATAAATAGATTTACAATTTATATTTATTTGATTAGCTTACCAAATTATTTCGGATACCAAAACTTCATCAAAACCTTATAGATCAGAGATCACAATAAAAAAGCGACATATTGAATTTAAAATTAATCATTAACAAAAATTTGACATTTCACAAAAAAATGTTTAACGACTTCAATAAGAAACAAATAAATTAATTATTCCAAGTTATATTGCCGAACAAATTATAGATACAACACAATATTGTAAAATAAATATCATATATTAATTTTCGACCAAAAAGGAAATATTTTGACATTTACAAATATACTGCATATTGAATATATGAAATTGACATTCACTATTTTTCAATTAAATGAAAATGTAAAAAATCAAATATTTATATAAAAATTGTATATTCAGATGAAGATACTGATTTGTTAATTTAGACTGAAACCTGATTTATTCATTAATTTTTAAAAAAATTGGCATAAACAAAATTAAAATAAACAAAACACCTGCATCATGCGTTGGAATTAATTATCGAAGTGTAAAGAAATTTGTGTAATTAAAATAAAATATTATTATTATATGAGTTGAGATAAATTTTGATTGTCATCGCAAACGTATGAGAGATTATGAAAACAGTTTTCATATAATATATACATTTCATTTGACTATAATATCTATTTCATTAATATAATATCTAAAAATCTCTAAAAAAATTAATATAATATCTAACTAAAAATCTATATATATAAAAGAGGATCGCTTTATGTTATAACAATTATAACTCACGAACGGCTGAACCGATTTAGATGAAAATTGGCAAGGAGGTAGTATAGAATCAGGAGAAACATATGAAATACTTTTTATCCCGTTTTTTCATTCTAATTCAGAAATAATTATTTATAAACTATCCATGTAGTTTATTCAATCTATGATACTATCAATGATTTCATCCATGACATTTACATTCGATTGTCAACTGTCATTCGGTGTTTCTGTCTTGATAGAAATATGCATTTATTATTATTATGAATTAATATGCATTTTTAATCACTACTATTTGAAAATTATTACGTGAATAATATAAATTTTTTAATCACCACGGAAAATTAATACGAAGTGGCAAATAAATTAATTCTTAATAATAGCAAGCGATGCTAGATGGACGATGGAAAAATTTATTTCTTGAAAATGGTAATGTAATTATTTATATACTTAGGTATTTATATATATTTGTGTATACGTATTTAAATAGAGTATTTGAGGTGTTTATATTATATATATCAGCAATAAGTATAATCATCAACAAATTAATAAAAAAAATATTTTGAATTATAGTGTTGTGCGCCAGCACCCTTATATTCAATTATTCACTTATCTATGCTCTATGGACTCATCATCCCTCTATGGTGTTGTGTGTCAGCACCCTTATATCCAACACCTTGCTGTATGGACTCTACCGTCACTCTATGGAATACCTGAACTACAACCCTTCAGGATACCGCTCTATATTTGAGCTCTATGGGCAATATTTCCGGCTCGAACGGGAGCCTCTAGGATGACGTGAAGGCCGGCATTCTGTTCCTAACCTCAGTGGCATACATTTGAACGCATTAATCATATATCAAATATAATTGTTGTTTGTCCGAAATATATCTTTGTAAAAGTTGATAGTTTTCTTTATAAATACCTCCTTCGCTAAAGCAAAATCCTAACAATAGTTTCTTAACATAACCTCAAAATTTGTAATAAAAATGTAAATAGTTATATATTAATTGTTGTTAATTTATAATTTCTTTATACATATCTTATACAATTTTTCAGGTGTTTACAACTAATTGGCATATATATTATCAGCAAATGTGCTTTGTGCTTTGATTGGACAATAAAGAGTTGAAATTACTTGGCTACCTTTTGTTAAATATAGTGATAGAATATTAGTTCTTGGTTCTCATATGTTATAACCCAGCTATAAACCTCACGGAGCCCCAGACCTTTCCAACGAATGCAAAATCGTCGAATTTGGTTTGTGCATTCTGGAGTTATATCGTCAGAAAAAAACCCGACTTATTTTTATATAATAGATATATATATATATATATATATATATATATAATTAACTCAATTACTCCACTTATAACTCAAGAAGGCTGAACCGATTTAACTGAAAATTGGCTTTGGTAAAGTTGGTAAAAGTTGGTAGTTCAGAGCCAGGCGAAGGACATAGGATACTTTTTATCCCGTTCAACTTGGAATAACAAACGCAAATGACAGCTATGTAATCACGTATGGATGACAATTTGATATTTGTAGGGAATCAATAATAAAATTATTTTATTTTAAATAAATAATTAACAATTATAATATAATGATAGTGCCATTGCTCATTCGTATAAACAGTGAAGCAAACTATAAAACTCAGTATGGTTGACAAATCATATTTTTCTCAAACCACGATGCTCTGAAAGAACTCATTTTATAATTATATACTCATTGGTATTTATAAAACATTTTCTAGATTATATTATTTATTTATTTGTTATTTAAATTCAGAACTTAAATTTGGAATCGATCAAAGGTACATTTTGTCGAATGACTTATTCCCAGTTATAATGTCTCGAATTTATCGAAGAATGAATAGTAATATATAAAGATCTACGACCAAAGTGTCAAAAACCAGTAAAGCTAAGCATTGTTTAACAACACTATTTGAAAGTAAAGGGAAAAAGATGTATAACCAGCTATAACCTTGATTCTTATGACTTGGTATTGGGAGATAAATGGTAATCTTTGAAATCCATAATAAAGTATTTTCTTCCGTTGTAGTTTTTTAGCAATTAGTTTTTAAAAATGTAATTATTTTGTAAAATACTTTTGAAATTAAAATATGACATTAGACCTGTTTGCTATCTGGCCATTCCAAGTAACCCGTTTTAGGGTAAAAGGTCTAGATAAAATTTTTAAAGGCAGCAAAAAAAACAAAATGATGATGTAGCTGGTAGTTTTGCTGAACGTAGTCAGATAATTGTTCGTTTGAAATGTGTCATTTGTGTGATATAATTGGTTTGATTTTCATAATAAATTTATATTTGCTCAAAGTCAAATTGGACATTTGTGCCTTGCCCTGTTCTACATATATACTTTTTATTAAATTTACTTTAATTCGTCGAATGTTACTTGAAACTTTTCAAAAAGCAGGTCAAAGAAAAGATACCTAATTCATTTTCTTTCTCTTCTCGCAGAAATTTAAAAACTTTGTATAAGCTCAATAGTATTATTTACAATTATACACAAAATCCAGAATCCAAAAAAACATTTTGAAAAATTTGAAACACAATCAATAATCGATTAAATGGAATTTGTAATGACTATATAAGTCGAAACACCAAAAAAGACTTGGAATGGATTATGCCATGTTTTCTATAGAAAGTGTATAAAACTTTCAGTTTGGATGTATTAATAAAATATAGACAAACTAATGGGGTTTATTGTTTCTATAATACCTCATTGTATATAGCATTCAAACAACACCTCCTTACACAAAAAGTATTATTTTTTTTTTTTGATTCTCTAGAAATTGTTTATAAAATACCTTACTTAGCAAAACAACGTTTGCCGGGTCAGCTAGTATCTTTATATATATGCTCTTATTGTAATTGTTAAAGGTATCGAGTATCATATCTGATTGTTCTTTGTCTATTATAAAAAAAGTGTCATCTACATCTTATATATAAAAATGGATCGCAAAATGTGTTGGTAAGCGCATAACTCAACAACGCCTGGGCCAATTTAACCAATTCTTTTTTTTAAATGTTCGTTCATGTCCAAGGATGGTTCTTACGGCGAGAAAAAATCAAATAATCATCGGTAAAACCCTAAAAACAGCCCTTTTCTAACTGAAAAAAATAATCGTAGTCGGCTTCTCTATATTGTTTTTTTTTTGTTTTACTTTCGGCAGGCAATAAAATTGGTATGGCTTTAAATAATTTGCTTTGTGCTTTTGTTTTGTTTGTAGTGTTTTGTTATCTACCTATGAATGAAAAGTTATTGCATGTGACAATATTTTAATAATGTCTCCTATAGGACGAGGCAATTTAAGTAGAAGAATACGAAACGCTACTAACCAAGCTAATCACCGATCTAATCGTACTGCACAAGAACATGACGACCGAAATGAACATGAAAGAATTAGGATATGGGCCGCTATGTTAGTAGTAATGAAGCAATTTGGCGAATATTTTCTTTTCCAATTCATGAGAGACACCCTTCTGTTATTCACTTAGAGTGCATTTAGAAATGGGCAAAGGGTGTATTTTACATCAGAGAACGTTGGTCAAAAAGCTGCTCAGGCCACCATCTACTACATTAACAAGATTTTTGAGACATATCAAAACGATAATTTTGTACAAACACTGCAATATTCGAAAAGAATTGGTTAAATTGTAATTGGCCCAGGCGTTGTTGAGTTATGCGCTTACCAACACATTTTGCGATCCATTTTATATTATAAGATGTAGATGACACTTTTTTATAATAGACAAAGAACAATCAGATATTGATACTCGATACCTTTAACAATTACAATAAGAGCATATATATAAAGATATTTTTAGTTAGATATTATATTAATTTTTTAGAGATTTTTAGATAGTATATTAATGAAATAGATATTATAGTCTTTTTAGACGTGACTGTACACAAAATTGACAACATTATTTGCACAAATTGGTACAGAAAAACTACATGGTCAGGAAGATACCTTCATTACGCGCATATTGTCCAAAAAATTATAAAGTCAATACAATCATTTCTTTGATAGACCACGCAATCATGTTGTCTCACTCTTCTTTTCATACCCAAAACACAACATAGTAACTAAAACTTTATTAGAAAACGGATATCCCCTCACCCTCATCAATTCCATTACCATAAAAGACTTCCTATCATAAAGTTAACAATTATCAATCTATCTCCAAGTTATTCCAAGACAACAATATTAAACCAACTTTTCACAGCATGCCTTACATTGAAGGCGTATTTGATTATTTTGCAAATTACTCAAAGAAGAAAATATTTCATTTCAGGAAACAGCTCTATATTCTTTTAAAGAAATGTTTTCAAAAATTAAATCCACCACCCCTCCTAAATTCAATACTAACATAGTTTATTCCATCCCTTGCAAAAATTGTCAAAAACAATACATTGGTCAAACATCACAATACATTCATAAGAGAATGAGGCAACATGAATTAAGCGTCACTCATCATAAAACGCGAAATTTCCAAAGTACTCTTGTCCAGCATTCCATCGAAAACTCACACAATTTCACCTTTGAACCCAATATTTTATATAGAGAGGATTGTACTTTTAAAAGACTTTTTTCTGAAAGCAGTTTAATCTTTTTGAATTCGTCAAATAGTGTTAATAAAGATCAGATCACAATATCATTCATGACTCATATCTAAATTTTTTAACCTGATTAAAAAACAATAATCCTAATAATTTTTGAATATGTATATAATATACATGTATATATGTATAATAGACGTAGTACATCTACGTATATATGTTATATATACACGTATATATGTTTATAATATACGTATGTACATCCAATATGTGCTTATATGTAGTTTTTGTTGTTACACTATATACATGCACTTACATATAGTTCATGTATATAATTGTAGATGCATTAATTATAGATAGTGTATATGTATGTATGAGTATGTAAGGGTGCATATGCATGTGCATGTATATATATACATATAATATTTCTTATTCATTATATATCATATATATATTAAATAAAATTAATATATATATTTCATATATACATAATAATATTCTTATTTTCATAAATTTTTAACTGATTAAAAAACAATTAATCCTAATTAATTTTTGAATAGTATATATATTATATATTTTGTAGAGTAGAGTTTCGAACAAGAATCCAAAAAAATATACAAAATAAAAAAACAAGAAAAGTTTTAATAATAAACAATTTCTTTATTTAATTATTTGTTTACTGTCAACGTTTCGGAACTAGGTACGTTCCATCTTCAGGACATCTGTCAAGAAACATGATCTTGATAAGATTTAAGCAAACAATATGTTTAAGAATAGAAAATAGATTTTTCTTAAATAATAAATTAATTGTAACAAATAATAATGTACAGAAATATGATAATATGATCAAAATGAAAATGATAAAAATAAATGAGTGGATTATCAGAACAGGATATTAAAAATGATAGAAATTTTTGAAAGTTATGGAAAAATTTTTTAAGAAAGGATTAATGATAAAATTGAATTAATTACCTGTATGTTTGAATATACGTTAGCACTTTTTCACTAAACAAGAATTTTTGACAAAAAATGAATTTGTGAGTTATTTTTCCGCCGAATAGTTAACTTTTGTAAATCAAAATTACTAAAAGTGTTGTCTTTTTAAAATTATTATTTGAAAACAAATAATATTGTATTCGAAGTTATACTATTGGCTTTTGGAAGCGAACTAAACTGTATTTGATGGATTCATATGTAACACGTGTAAACACTTGAAACGAGAACTGTGAGATTGTATGTGTTGTTTTTTCATGTTAGGGTGTAAATACTTAAATTATTGAACTTAAAATGAAGTCGATATTAATTGTTTGTCAAAAAGTGTAAAAAATTTAAATATGAATCATGTAATAGGTTGTGATCTGATCTAATATTGACACTGTTAGAAACATTCAAGAGATAAGACAACTCTCCGCGAATAATCTCCTAAAAATGCAACTTTCATGATATAAAATCTTTGGAGTGAAATTAAATGAATGGGCGTTTTCTATAGAGTGTTGTACTAGGGTACTTTTGAAATTTTTTTGTTTGGTGGACCACACTTAGTTCATGTTGTCTCATTCTCTTGTGTACATATTGCGAGGTTTGTCCAATATATTGAAAAGCACAGTCATTACAAGAAACAGAATATACTACATTAGTATTGAAATTGGATGGGGTAGGAGATTTAATATTCGTAAAGAATTGGTTGAAGGAGTGTAAGGATGAGCCTGATACTAAAATGTTTTCTTCTAACAAAATTTTGGCAAAATAATAATATAAATCTTCAACGTATGGTATGCTGCAGTAAATAAGATTGGTGTTTTTGATGTTGGTACTGGTATTGGGAGAATTAATTTGTGTTTTTAAAAAAGTTCGTCTTTTTTGAATAACTGAATGAATGAGATTTTTTGGGTAACCATTTTCAATTAGAGTTATTTTTACTAGGGATAAATTTTGTGGATGGAAAGTTTGGTGAGACAACAAAATAGCATGGTCTGTAAGGGAAATAATAGTATTTATCTTATAGTTTCTGGGACAGTATGAGGAATAGTGTAAGTATCTACCCGACCATGTAGTTTTTCTATACCAATTTGTTCGAATAACGTTATTAGTGTTGTAAACGGATACATCCAAGAAATTAAGTCTGTTGTTATTTTGTAGTTCATGTGTGAAAATTATATTATTGTTAAAGTTATTGAAGAGATCTAGTACTGTGTTTATATGATTTTTGTTAATGATAAAAAAAGTGTCATCTACATATCTAATATAAAAGTTAATTTGAAATTTTAAAGTTGAGAAAACGGAAATTTCTAGTGTTTGTAAAACTAAGTCGATAATTCCGGGAGATAAGGGACATCCCATAGCTGCGCCTTTAATTTGAGAATAAAAGTTGTCTTGGCAATGGAAATAGGAGTAATTTAAAATAGTGTTGATAATATGAGTGAAGACTGTTTTCGGAAAGTCAGTAAAGTTACAAATTGTGTGCCAACGTTTATCGATTGAGCTTAGGATTAATTCATGTGGGACACATGTAAAAAGGTTGACCACATCTAAGCTTAGAAATAAGTGATTTTCAGGGATGTTGCGGTTATTAATTAAATTCACAAATTGGTACGAATTCTTGACATAATAGGGAGAATTGATTGTAACATTTTTTAGGACATCAGAAATGAGTTTCGAAATATTGTAAAAAGGAGAGCCAATGTAGGAGACAATCGGTCTGAAAGAGCATTCAGGTTTGTGTATTTTTGGAAGACAGTACATCTTAGGGGAGATAGGGTGTTGTATTTTTAGGTTAAAAGCAAAATTCTCAGAAATTAGTTTTTTGTTTTTCAGGTCATTGATTAATTTAAAAGCTATTCTAGAAAAACGTTGTGTGGGATCTTCTGTTAAAATATTATATGTTGTATCATCTTTAAGTAGGTTAAGGACGGAATTGTTGTAAAATTCTTTGTCAAGAATGACTGTGATATTACCCTTATCGGCTGGGCAAACTATAATATTATTAGATTTAATGAAAGCTTTAGTTTCTAAAATGTCTTTGTGGAGTTTCTTTAAATGAAAGTTTTGGAATTTATTATTTACTTTCTTTATATGTTTTACCAGTCTGTCACATAGTTTTGATCTAATGTTAGTCTGTTTGTTTGTTTCAATGTTTCTAATGTTGTATTCAATATTACTTAGAATTTTTATGAAATCTGTTTTACTGTATTTCTGAGGAGAATATGCAAATTTTGGACCTAATGCTAGAATATATTTAACATTTTCTGGAATGTAAATATCAGTTTTATTAACTAACCACTTATCTGTACAAGATTTAGAGATTTTGAAGGGATAGTTGTCATCTCTTTTTTGAATTAAAATTTTAGTTTTTTTAATATGTTTTTCTTTAGTAGTATTAAAATGTTTGTTAAATTTATAGTTTTCAAAAGTTAAAAATTGATTTAAAAGGTCTTTGTTCAAAATATTGGAAAGTGTATTGATTATGTTATCCAGTTGTGATTTCAAGTAATTTATGTAGATAAAAGTATTTTTTATTTCAAGATTCAAAACAGACATTTTCAGGTAATTAATTTGTCGTTCAATTTTATAGATGTTGAAAGTGTTGTATAAGAATTGTTTGTTTATAATATTAGAAATAAAATTAGGTATAATCCATTCATTTTTACATCGAATTAGGAATATTTTTTTGTTAATAACACTAGCATATTTAGAGTTAAGTTTTGAGTATTTTTTCATTAAACATATTTGTTTGTAATCTACAGTTCTTGATAAGTTTTGAAAGAAATTTCGTTCCATAATGTTCTTGGAATATATTGAATGGTAGAGTCTTGGATTTGTGTATATTTTGTAGAGTTTCGAACAAGAATCCAAAAATAATACAAAATAAAAAAACAAGAAAAGTTTTTAATAAACAATTTCTTTATTTAATTATTTGTTTACTGTCAACGTTTCGGAACTAGGTACGTTCCATCTTCAGGACATCTGTCAAGAAACATGATCTTGATAAGATTTAAGCAAACAATATGTTTAAGAATAGAAAATAGATTTTTCTTAAATAATAAATTAATTGTAACAAATAATAATGTACAGAAATATGATAATATGATCAAAATGAAAATGATAAAAATAAATGAGTGGATTATCAGAACAGGATATTAAAAATGATAGAAATTTTTTGAAAGTTATGGAAAAATTTTTTAAGAAAGGATTAATGATAAAATTGAATTAATTACCTGTATGTTTGAATATACGTTAGCACTTTTTCACTAAACAAGAATTTTTGACAAAAAATGAATTTGTGAGTTATTTTTCCGCCGAATAGTTAACTTTTGTAAATCAAAATTACTAAAAGTGTTGTCTTTTTTAAAATTATTATTTGAAAACAAATAATATTGTATTCGAAGTTATACTATTGGCTTTTGGAAGCGAACTAAACTGTATTTGATGGATTCATATGTAACACGTGTAAACACTTGAAACGAGAACTGTGAGATTGTATGTGTGTGTTTTTTTTTCCCATGTTAGGGTGTAAATACTTAAATTATTGAACTTAAAATGAAGTCGATATTAATTGTTTGTCAAAAAGTGTAAAAAATTTAAATATGAATCATGTAATAGGTTGTGATCTGATCTAATGTTGACACTGTTAGAAACATTCAAGAGAATAAGACAACTCTCCGCGAATAATCTCCTAAAGATGCAACTTTCATGATATAAAATCTTTGGAGTGAAATTAAATGAATGGGCGTTTTCTATAGAGTGTTGTACTAGGGTACTTTTGAAATTTTTTTGTTTATGGTGGACCACACTTAGTTCATGTTGTCTCATTCTCTTGTGTACATATTGCGAGGTTTGTCCAATATATTGAAAAGCACAGTCATTACAAGAAACAGAATATACTACATTAGTATTGAAATTGGATGGGGTAGGAGATTTAATATTCGTAAAGAATTGGTTGAAGGAGTGTAAGGATGAGCCTGATACTAAAATGTTTTCTTCTAACAAAATTTTGGCAAAATAATAATATAAATCTTCAACGTATGGTATGCTGCAGTAAATAAGATTGGTGTTTTTGATGTTGGTACTGGTATTGGGAGAATTAATTTGTGTTTTTAAAAAAGTTCGTCTTTTTTGAATAACTGAATGAATGAGATTTTTTGGGTAACCATTTTCAATTAGAGTTATTTTTACTAGGGATAAATTTTGTGGATGGAAAGTTTGGTGAGACAACAAAATAGCATGGTCTGTAAGGGAAATAATAGTGTTTATCTTATAGTTTCTGGGACAGTATGAGGAATAGTGTAAGTATCTACCCGACCATGTAGTTTTTCTATACCAATTTGTTCGAATAACGTTATTAGTGTTGTAAACGGATACATCCAAGAAATTAAGTCTGTTGTTATTTTGTAGTTCATGTGTGAAAATTATATTATTGTTAAAGTTATTGAAGAGATCTAGTACTGTGTTTATATGATTTTTGTTAATGATAAAAAAAGTGTCATCTACATATCTAATATAAAAGTTAATTTGAAATTTTAAAGTTGAGAAAACGGAAATTTCTAGTGTTTGTAAAACTAAGTCGATAATTCCGGGAGATAAGGGACATCCCATAGCTGCGCCTTTAATTTGAGAATAAAAGTTGTCTTGGCAATGGAAATAGGAGTAATTTAAAATAGTGTTGATAATATGAGTGAAGACTGTTTTCGGAAAGTCAGTAAAGTTACAAATTGTGTGCCAACGTTTATCGATTGAGTTTAGGATTAATTCATGTGGGACACATGTAAAAAGGTTGACCACATCTAAGCTTAGAAATAAGTGATTTTCAGGGATGTTGCGGTTATTAATTAAATTCACAAATTGGTACGAATTCTTGACATAATAGGGAGAATTGATTGTAACATTTTTTAGGACATCAGAAATGAGTTTCGAAATATTGTAAAAAGGAGAGCCAATGTAGGAGACAATCGGTCTGAAAGAGCATTCAGGTTTGTGTATTTTTGGAAGACAGTACATCTTAGGGGAGATAGGGTGTTGTATTTTTAGGTTAAAAGCAAAATTCTCAGAAATTAGTTTTTTGTTTTTCAGGTCATTGATTAATTTAAAAGCTATTCTAGAAAAACGTTGTGTGGGATCTTCTGTTAAAATATTATATGTTGTATCATCTTTAAGTAGGTTAAGGACGGAATTGTTGTAAAATTCTTTGTCAAGAATGACTGTGATATTACCCTTATCGGCTGGGCAAACTATAATATTATTAGATTTAATGAAAGCTTTAGTTTCTAAAATGTCTTTGTGGAGTTTCTTTAAATGAAAGTTTTGGAATTTATTATTTACTTTCTTTATATGTTTTACCAGTCTGTCACATAGTTTTGATCTAATGTTAGTCTGTTTGTTTGTTTCAATGTTTCTAATGTTGTATTCAATATTACTTAGAATTTTTATGAAATCTGTTTTACTGTATTTCTGAGGAGAATATGCAAATTTTGGACCTAATGCTAGAATATATTTAACATTTTCTGGAATGTAAATATCAGTTTTATTAACTAACCACTTATCTGTACAAGATTTAGAGATTTTGAAGGGATAGTTGTCATCTCTTTTTTGAATTAAAATTTTTAGTTTTTTTAATATGTTTTTCTTTAGTAGTATTAAAATGTTTGTTAAATTTATAGTTTTCAAAAGTTAAAAATTGATTTAAAAGGTCTTTGTTCAAAATATTGGAAAGTGTATTGATTATGTTATCCAGTTGTGATTTCAAGTAATTTATGTAGATAAAAGTATTTTTTATTTCAAGATTCAAAACAGACATTTTCAGGTAATTAATTTGTCGTTCAATTTTATAGATGTTGAAAGTGTTGTATAAGAATTGTTTGTTTATAATATTAGAAATAAAATTAGGTATAATCCATTCATTTTTACATCGAATTAGGAATATTTTTTTGTTAATAACACTAGCATATTTAGAGTTAAGTTTTGAGTATTTTTTCATTAAACATATTTGTTTGTAATCTACAGTTCTTGATAAGTTTTGAAAGAAATTTCGTTCCATAATGTTCTTGGAATATATTGAATGGTAGAGTCTTGGATTTGTGTATATTTTGTAGAGTTTCGAACAAGAATCCAAAAATAATACAAAATAAAAAAACAAGAAAAGTTTTTAAAAAACAATTTCTTTATTTAATTATTTGTTTACTGTCAACGTTTCGGAACTAGGTACGTTCCATCTTCAGGACATCTGTCAAGAAACATGATCTTGATAAGATTTAAGCAAACAATATGTTTAGGAATAGAAAATAGATTTTTCTTAAATAATAAATTAATTGTAACAAATAATAATGTACAGAAATATGATAATATGATCAAAATGAAAATGATAAAAATAAATGAGTGGATTATCAGAACAGGATATTAAAAATGATAGAAATTTTTTGAAAGTTATGGAAAAATTTTTTAAGAAAGGATTAATGATAAAATTGAATTAATTACCTGTATGTTTGAATATACGTTAGCACTTTTTCACTAAACAAGAATTTTTGACAAAAAATGAATTTGTGAGTTATTTTTCCGCCGAATAGTTAACTTTTGTAAATCAAAATTACTAAAAGTGTTGTCTTTTTTAAAATTATTATTTGAAAACAAATAATATTGTATTCGGAGTGATACTATTGGCTTTTGGAAAGCGAACTAAACTGTATTTGTGATTCTTATGTAACACGTGTAAACACTTGAACGAGAACTGTGAGATTGTATGTGTGTGTTTTTTTCATGTTAGGGTGTAAATACTTAAATTATTGAACTTAAAATGAAGTCGATATTAATTGTTTGTCAAAAAGTGTAAAAAAATTTAAATATGAATCATGTAATAGGTTGTGATCTGATCTAATGTTGACACTGTTAGAAACATTAAGAGAATGAGACAACTCTCCGCGAATAATCTCCTAAAGATGCAACTTTCATGATATAAAATCTTTGGAGTGAAATTAAATGAATGGGCGTTTTCTATAGAGTGTTGTACTAGGGTACTTTTGAAATTTTTTGTTTATGGTGGACCACACTTAGTTCATGTTGTCTCATTCTCTTGTGTACATATTGGAGGTTTGTCCAATATATTGAAAAGCACAGTCATTACAAGAAACAGAATATACTACATTAGTATTGAAATTGGATGGGGTAGGGGATTTAATGTTCGTAAAGAATTGGTTGAAGGAGTGTAAGGATGAGCCTGATACTAAAATGTTTTCTTCTAACAAATTTTGGCAAAATAATATATAAATCTTCAACGTATGGTATGCTGCAGTAAATAAGATTGTGTTTTGATGTTGGTACTGGTATTGGAGAATTGAGAATTATTTGTTTTTAAAAAAGTTCGTCTTTTTTGAATAACTGAATGAATGAGATTTTTTGGGTAACCATTTTCAATTAGAGTTATTTTTACTAGGGATAAATTGTGTGGATGGAAAGTTTGGTGAGACAAAAAAATAGCATGGTCTGTAAGGGAAATAATAGTATTTATCTTATAGTTCTGGGACGACAGTATGAGGAATAGTGTAAGTATCTACCCGACCATGTAGTTTTCTATACCAATTTGTTCGAATAAAGTTATTAGTGTTGTAAACGGATACATCCAAGAAATTAAGTCTGTTGTTATTTTGTAGTTCATGTGTGAAAATTATATTATTGTTAAAATTATTGAAGAGATCTAGTACTGTGTTTATATGATTTTTGTTAATGATAAAAAAAGTGTCATCTACATATCTAATATAAAAGTTAATTTGAAATTTTAAAGTTGAGAAAACGGAAATTTCTAGTGTTTGTAAAACTAAGTCGATAATTCCGGAGATAAGGGACATCCCATAGCTGCGCCTTTAATTTGAGAATAAAAGTTGTCTTGGCAATGGAAATAGGAGTAATTTAAAATAGTGTTGATAATATGAGTGAAGACTGTTTTCGGAAAGTCAGTAAAGTTACAAATTGTGTGCCAACGTTTATCGATTGAGCTTAGGATTAATTCATGTGGGACACATGTAAAAAGGTTGACCACATCTAAGCTTAGAAATAAGTGATTTTCAGGGATGTTGCGGTTATTAATTAAATTCACAAATTGGTACGAATTCTTGACATAATAGGGAGAATTGATTGTAACATTTTTTAGGACATCAGAAATGAGTTTCGAAATATTGTAAAAAGGAGAGCCAATGTAGGAGACAATCGGTCTGAAAGAGCATTCAGGTTTGTGTATTTTGGAAGACAGTACATCTTAGGGGAGATAGGGTGTTGTATTTTTAGGTAAAAGCAAAAATCTCAGAAATTAGTTTTTGTTTTTCAGATCATTGATTAATTTAAAAGCTATTCTAGAAAAACGTGTGTGGGGTCTTCTGTTAAAAATATATGTTGTATCATCTTTAAGTAGGTTAAGGACGGAATTGTTGTGAAATTCTTGTCAAGAATGACTGTGATATTACCCTTATCGGTGGGCAAACTATAATATATTAGATTAATGAAAGCTTTAGTTTCTAAAATGTCTTTGTGGAGTTTCTTTAAATGAAAGTTTTGAAATTTATTATTTAC